>NC_086447.1:330455267-330595267 GCF_028390025.1 Pseudophryne corroboree | reverse complement strand
TTGAAAGAATTCTTCTTCATAGTCCTTAATGGAATCAATACTTTCATTGGTGTTACCTATTGCAATAAATTAAGAGAAAATAATTGTGCAATTGTGAAAAGCAAAAACTTTTGACTATTAATGAATAATGCATATTCAATGCAGACAATCTTACAATGTGCTCCTAACTATGGCAGGACAAAAATAATGCAGCAAACACCTATTGGAAATACTTAAAACATTATTATTAGCCTTTATATCTAAGGCTTTGACAATTTCTGCAGCGTCATACAATGCAAGATACAAAACTTGGTACAGGACAATACAAATAAACCATGAACAGCAGCCTATTGGAAAGCCTGGTGCAAAGATTAAACCAATCCCTTAGATTCTCCAGCAGGATATCGTACATGAGATCAGTCCCAACCAGAGTACAGTAGAACTTTCTGCAGAAAAGCGCACTAAATATCTCCTGTGTCTCTATTTTGTAAAAGTTCAGACTATCCCTTACGACGTGATTCAAAAACAGAAAATTATAGGTAAATTCAGCTATACAAATAATAGGAGTCCACCCATTAACATGATCAGCTCAACAGCAAGTAACGAGACACAGGCTAAATTTTCCCAAACCAGAATAAATAAGACTGTACCCATTGAGGTAATTAAAAAGGATAAGTTCAACACAGACATCTTGGTACAGTTGTGTAGCGTAGACACTAATTGGCCTCAATTGCCAAATCTTAGCTGCCCAGCAAACTACTGCACAGTGTGTACACAGCACCCGGGGCAGACCATCATTCCTAATGCTCCCAATGTCAAGAGTGCTGCACAACATTAGTCAACGATCTTTAGGGCGCTAAATAATTCCGATGGGAATGATAACGGAGTAGTGCTTACACCAGAAATCAGATATTCATATGATCGTTTCAGTTCTTAGAAAGAAAAAAAGAAAAAAAAACACACCTTGGATCTTTCTCTAATCTGTCCATTGTGTACCTACTGTACCTTTAGAATCTGTTTCTAAAGATAAGAACAGTTGTATTCATATTACCTTTCCCAGTTACTACAGCAAAATACCCAAGAGCTTTCATTGGAAACAATTTGCCTTCAATTATTTGTTGAATCTACAGAGATCAAAAACAGCAGAACACATTATGTTTTTATGGATGATTCTTGCCATATTAAACAAGTTTACTAGAAGACAAACTTAGCATATTTTAGAACAATAAATAAGTTTTTACCAATTATGACACAATCACACAATTTACATATATCAGTCCACTTACTCGACTAGGGCTGGCAACATTTCTCTCAGCAAGGTCTACTTTTGTCAAGACAAAAATAGTGCGCCTGCCTTGTGGATCCATTTGGCTTACAAGGTCAGTCACAATACTCCTCTCCGCATCAACAGACCCGTCTTTAGCAAAAAAAAAAAAAATCAAATAAATAGAGAGAAATGTTTGGTGAGTTTACAAAGATGTGTAATTTCTCAATATATTGTTGACACCTCGCCCAAACTTTATTGGCTGGGACAGTTATGTTCTTTATTGATTCTAAAACTAATCATTTGACGATCACAATAAAGGTCCACTTATTAACTCCTGAAGATGTATTATTGCATTGCATGATAGATTCTATTCCTCAATCCTATAGATAAGTGCTGGGACACATTCTCATATTTACTAAATCAGCCAAAGCTCAGCTATGGAAACAGAATACACAACCCCCAACCTCACCTCCTTCTTGCGCTAGTTATTTCCAAAATCATCCATGGCTTTAAGATGGAGACATAAGATTGCTCTTAATCTACCTCTCTCACATCTCCACAATAGATGTGGAATAATAAGATTTTACTCACCGGTAAATCTATTTCTCGTAGTCCGTAGTGGATGCTGGGCCTCCGTAAGGACCATGGGGAATAGCGGCTCCGCAGGAGACTGGGCACAACTAAAGAAAGCTTTAGTACTACCTGGTGTGCACTGGCTCCTCCCACTATGACCCTCCTCCAGACCTCAGTTAGGATACTGTACCCGGAAGAGCTGACACAATAAGGAAGGATTTTGAATCCCGGGTAAGACTCATACCAGCCACACCAATCACACCGTATAACTCGTGATACTATACCCAGTTAACAGTATGAAATATAACTGAGCCTCTCAACAGATGGCTCAACAATAACCCTTTAGTTTGGCAATAACTATATACAAGTATTGCAGACAATCCGCACTTGGGATGGGCGCCCAGCATCCACTACGGACTACGAGAAATAAATTTACCGGTGAGTAAAATCTTATTTTCTCTGAAGTCCTAAGTGGATGCTGGGACTCCGTAAGGACCATGGGGATTATACCAAAGCTCCCAAACGGGCGGGAGAGTGCGGATGACTCTGCAGCACCGAATGAGCAAACTCTAGGTCCTCCTCAGCCAGGGTATCAAACTTGTAGACTCTTGCAAAAGTGTTTGAACCCGACCAAGTAACAGCTCGGCAAATTTGTAAAGCCGAGACCCCTCGGGCAGCCGCCCAAGAAGAGCCCACTTTCCTCGTGGAATGGGCTTTTACAGATTTAGGGTGCGGCAGTCCAGCCGCAGAATGTGCAAGTTGAATCGTGCTACAGATCCAGCGAGCAATAGTCTGCTTAGAAGCAGGAGCACCCAGCTTGTTGGGTGCATACAGGATAAATAGCGAGTCAGTTTTCCGGACTCCAGCCGTCCTGGAAACATATATTTTTCAGGGCCCTGACTACGTCCAGTAACTTGGAATCCTCCAAGTCCCAAGTAGCCGCAGGCACCACAATAGGTTGGTTCACATGAAAAACTGATACCACCTTAGGAAGGAATTGGGAAGGAGTCCTCAATTCCGCCCTATCCATATAAAAAAATTAGATAAGGGCTTTTGCATGATAAAGCCGCTAATTTTGATACACGCCTGGCTGACGCCAAGGCCAACAGCATGACCACTTTCCACGTGAGGTATTTTAGCTCCACGGATTTAAGTGGCTCAACCCAATGCGACTTCAGGAAATCCAACACCACGTTGAAATCCCACGGTGCCACTGGAGGCACAAACGGGGGCTGACTATGCAGCACTCCCTTAACAAAAGTCTGAACTTCAGGCAGTGAAGTCAGTTCTATTTTGGAAGAAAATCGATAGAGCCGAAATCTGGACCTTAATGGAACCCAATTTTAGGCCCATAGTCACCCCTGACTGTAGGAAGTGCAGAAATCGACCTAGCTGAAATTCCTCCGTTGGGGCCTTCCTGGCCTCACAGCACGCAACATATTTCCGCCATATGCGGTGATAATGGTTTGCGTTCACTTCTTTCCTAGCTTTAATTAGCGTAGGGATAACTTCCTCCGGAATGCCCTTTTCCTTCAGGATCCGGCGTTCAACCGCCATGCCGTCAAACGCAGCCGCGGTACGTCTTGGAACAGACAGGCCCCCTGCTGCAGCAGGTCCTGTCTGAGCGGCAGAGGCCATGGGTCCTCTGAGATCATTTCTTGGAGTTCTGGGTACCAAGCTCTTCTTGGCCAATCCGGAACAATGAGTATAGTTCTTACTCCTCTCCTTCTTATTATTCTCATTACCCTGGGTATGAGAGGCAGAGAAGGGAACACATACACCGACTGGTACACCCACGGTGTTACCAGAGCGTCCACAGCTATCGCCTGAGGGTCCCTTGACCTGGCGCAATATCTTTTTAGCTTTTTGTTGAGGCGGGACGCCATCATGTCCACCTGTGGCCTTTCCCAACGGTGTACAAGCATTTGGAAGACTTCTGGATGAAGTCCCCACTCTCCCGGGTGGAGGTCGTGTCTGCTGAGAAAGTGCTTCCCAGTTGTTCACTCCGGGAATGAACACTGCTGACAGTGCTAACACATGATTTTCCGCCCATCGGAGAATCCTTGTGGCTTCTGCCATCGCCATCCTGCTTCTTGTGCCGCCCTGTCGGTTTACATGAGCGACCGCCGTGATGTTGTCTGACTGGATCAGCACCGGCCGGTGTTGAAGCAGTGGTCTAGCCTGACTTAGGGCATTGTAAATGGCCCTTAGTTCCAGAATATTTTTGTGTAGGGAAGTCTCCTGACTTGTCCATAGTCCTTGGAAGTTTCTTCCCTGTGTGACTGCCCCCCAGCCTCGAAGGCTGGCATCCGTGGTCACCAGGACCCAGTCCTGTATGCCGAATCTGCGGCGGCCCTCTAGAAGATGAGCACTCTGCAGCCACCACAACAGCGACACCCTGGCCCTTGGAGACAGGGTTATCCGCCGATGCATCTGAAGATGCGACCCGGACCACTTGTCCAACAGATCCCACTGGAAGATCCTTGCATGGGACCTGGCGAATGGAATTTCTTCGTAAGAAGCTACCATCTTTCCCAGGGCTCGCGTGCATTGATGCACCGACACCTGTATTTGTATTAGGAGGTCTCTGTCTAGAGACGACAACTCCCTGGACTTCTCCTCCGGGAGAAACCCTTTTTTCTTGTTCTGTGTCCAGAACCATACCCAGGAACAGTAGACGCGTCGTAGGAACCAGCTGCGACTTTGGAATATTCAGAATCCAGCCGTGCTGTTGTAGCACTTCCCGAGATAGTGCTACTCCGACGAACAACTGCTCCCTGGACCTCGCCTTTATAAGGAGATCGTCCAAGTACGGGATAATTATTTCGGCCATTACCTTGGTAAATACCCTCGGTGCCGGGGACAGACCAACGGCAACGTCTGGAATTGGTAATGACAATCCTGTACCACAATTTTGAGGTACTCCTGGTGAGGAGGGTAAATAGGGACATGCAGGTAAGCATCCTTGATGTCCAGTGATACCATGAAATTCTCCAGGCTTGCAATAATCGCCCTGAGCGATTCCATTTTGAACTTGAACCTTCGTATATAAAAGTGTTCAAGGATTTCAATTTTAGAATGGGTCTCACCGAACCGTCTGGTTTCGGTACCACAAACATTTTGGAATAGTAACCCCGGCCTTGTTGAAGGAGGGGTACCTTGATTTCACCTGCTGGAAGTACAGCTTGTGAATTGCCGCCAGTACTACCTCCCTTTCTCTGAGGGCAGCAGGCAAGGCTGATGTGAGGTAACGGCGAGGGGGAGTCGCCTCGAACTCCAGCTTGTATCCCTGTGATACTACCTACAGAACCTAGGGATCCACCTGTGGGCAAGCCCACTGGTCCCTGAAGTTCCCGAGACGCGCCCCCACCGCACCTGTCTCCACCTGTGGAGCCCCAGCGTCATGCGGTGGATTCAGAGGAAGCGGGGGAAGATTTTTGATCCTGGGAACTGGCTGTCTGGTGCAGCTTTTTCCTTCTTCCCTTGTCTCTGTGCAGAAAGGAAGCGCCTTTGACCCGCTTGCTTTTCTGAAGCCGAAAGGACTGTACCTGAAAATACGGTGCTTTCTTAGGCTGTGAGGAAACCGGAGGTAAAAAAATTTCTTCCCAGCTGTTGCTGTGGATACGAGGTCCCAGAGACCATCCCCAAACAATTCCTCACCCTTATAAGGCAGAATCTCCATGTGCCTTTTAAAGTCAGCATCACCTGTCCACTGCCGGGTCTCTAATACCCTCCTGGCAGAATGGACATTGCATTAATTCTGGATGCCAGCCGGCAAATATCCCTCTGTGCATCCCTCATATATAAGACGACGTCTTTAATATGCTCTATGTTAGCAAAATATTATCCCTGTCTAGGGTATTAATATTATCTGACAGGGTATCAGACCACGCTGCAGCAGCACTATTCATGCTGAGGCAATTGCAGGTCTCAGTATAGTACCTGAGTGTGTATATACAGACTTCAGGATAGCCTCCTGCTTTTTATCAGCAGGCTCCTTCAAAGTGGCCGTATCCTAAGACGGCAGTGCCACCTTTTTTGACAAACGTGTGAGCGCCTTATCCACCCTAGGGGATATCTCCCAACGTGACCCATCCTCTGGCGGGAAAGGGTACGCCAGCAGTAACTTTTTAGAAATTACCAGTTTCTTATCGGGGGAACCCACGCTTCTTTACACACTTCATTCACTGATCTGATGGGGGAACAAAACACTGGCTGCTTTTTCTCCCCAAACATAAAACCCCTTTTATGTGGTACTTGGGTTCATGTCAGAAATGTGTAACACATTTTTCATTGCCGAGATCATGCAACGGATATTCCTAGTGGATTGTGTATATGTCTCAACCTCGTCGACACTGGAGTCAGACTCCGTGTCGACATCTGTGTCTGCCATCTGAGGTAACGGGCGTTTTTTGAGCCCCTGATGGCCTTTGAGACGCCTGGGCAGGCGCGGGCTGAGAAGCCGGCTGTCCCACAGCTGTTACGTCATCCAGCCTTTTATGTAAGGAGTTGACATTGTCGGTTAATACCTTCCACCTATCCAGCCACTCTGGTGTCGGCCCCACAGGGGGCGACATCCCATTTATCGGCCTCTGCTCCGCCTCCATGTAACCTTCCTCATCCAACATGTCGACACAGCCGTACCGACACACCGCACACACACAGGGAATGCTCTGACTGAGGACAGGACCCCACAAAGTCCTTTGGGGAGACAGAGAAAGAGTATGCCAGCACACACCAGAGCGCTATATAATGCGGGGATTAACACTATAACTGAGTGATTTTTCCCCCAATAGCTGCTTGTATACACATATTGCGCCTAAATTTAGTGCCCCCCCTCTCTTTTTAACCCTTTGAGCCTGAAAACTACAGGGGAGAGCCTGGGGAGCTGTCTTCCAGCTGCACTGTGAAGAAAAAATGGCGCCAGTGTGCTGAGGGAGATAGCCCCGACCCTTTTTCGGCTGACTTTTCTCCCGCTTTTTTCATGGATTCTGGCAGGGGTAATTTATCACATATATAGCCCTGGGACTATATATTGTGATGATTTGCCAGCCAAGGTGTTTATATTGCTGCTCAGGGCACCCCCCCCCCCCCCAGCGCCCTGCACCCATCAGTGACCGGAGTGTGAGGTGTGCATGAGGAGCAATGGCGCACAGCTGCAGTGCTGTGCGCTACCTTGTTGAAGACCGAGGTCTTCTGCCGCCGATTTTCCGGACCACTTCTTGCTTCTGGCTCTGTAAGGGGGACGGCGGCGCGACTCCGGGACCGAACGATCGAGGTCGGGTCCTGTGTTCGATCCCTCTGGAGCTAATGGTGTCCAGTAGCCTAAGAAGCCCAAACTATCTCCAGTCAGGTAGGTTCGCTTCTTCTCCCCTTAGTCCCTCGCTGCAGTGAGTCTGTTGCCAGCAGATCTCACTGTAAAATAAAAAACCTAAAATATACTTTCTTTCTAGGAGCTCAGGAGAGCCCCTAGTGTGCATCCAGCTCAGCCGGGCACAAGATTCTAACTGAGGTCTGGAGGAGGGTCATAGTGGGAGGAGCCAGTGCACACCAGGTAGTCCTAAAGCTTTCTTTAGTTGTGCCCAGTCTCCTGCGGAGCCACTATTCCCCATGGTCCTTACGGAGGCCCAGCATCCACTTAGGACGTCAGAGAAAGATGGTTCTTATTTGTTACACAGGGTCTGGGTTCGGTTACAGAATCAGAAAATCATTATCTTTAGGGAAATGTTTAGGCCTCAACAGACTAAAGTTAAAGGCTTTTTTGGATTCCTGCCATAGAGAGGCATGTTTACTTTTTATATGTGATACAGTATTACTAGAGCTGCATCTGGTCTACTATACATCCTTAATCCGAAACTGTCCATAACTATCTTAAATCAATGCATCCTTTGGTTATAATGCTGGAAGAATATTCATAAATGATATACAGTATCTATTTATTTTTCATTTTGCTTCCTCCCCTTCTCTTTCTTCTGTATCCCTATGTTTTTGTATGAAAATAAAATTATAAAATCAATAAAAATGAATACTGAAAGAAATCCTTTTTCTTTTTATATTGTATATATGTTTACATGTAGTGTTCTCTGCACTGAGTAAACAGTTTGAGCTTGTTCCTTTCATTCTAAGATAGTTCTGACTCCATATTCCTGGACCTTGATTTTCTGGTCAAGGACACTCTTGGAGATGTAATAACACACAAACTTCACTTACACATTTATGACTGCATAAATACCTTGTATACAGAGTATGATGGCATTTGGGTTCTGCATATAAGCTTTACTGATGCTGAAGATAGTTTCCTTTGTGTCTGGTGCCATGCCAGATGTTACAGTCTGAAAAAATAAAACAAAGCTCATAACACAATAATAAATATATTCGGCATGCTCTGTACTGTAATAGTGCTACTTACACTGATCACTCCTGGTAGGTCAACAAGCACCATTCTCTGGATTCCGGGGCCCTTTACACTTAGTGAGATGGTCTGGGAAATACACAATACTGCCAATAATGCACAGAAGTGCAGTAGGAATAGCTTTTTTTTCCCCAATCACCATACTGGGACAAGGGCTATATTAGGTTTACTTTACCTCTGGGCTAACAGTCTGTCCATTCTTGACACTCTTCCTCATCCGTACCTCTATTTCATCCCTCAAAGCAGCAAGCTGTCAGCAAAATAGTCAAAATTACACCACCATGGTGAATACATGTAAAATGTATAATTTCATGAGCAATCAATGAAGAGAAAATGTAAGTACTATGCTACTTTTGTACTGACCAGATTATGCGCTTTAAAGGAAAATGTAAAACATGACTAATTTTGAACATGAATACAAAGGGCAAATAAAAATGAAAAGCTAATTCTGGTAATAGTGCAACATTAGAATCAGGAGTAACACCAAAGACTTAATGACTTCTGTAGTACCAGATGCATGGATCTAGGGAAGGTATGTTGTACCTCTAATACCCCTTTCAGACTGACAAAAAATTCCCGGGTTATTAAGAGCACATGAACGCGCATCAACCCGGGAATTTGCTCAGTGTGAAAGGGTACAGGAACAATATTCCTGGATGAGCGTCCCGGTATTTCATCCCAGGTCTCGACCAGGGTTAAATCCGGGATCGTCCTGGGATGCGGTGCAGTGTGAACTGGTATGCCGGGTCAAGGCGACCTGGCACCCGTTCTCTGCATAGGAGGCGGTGCTTGGAGATGATTATCTCCAAGCACATCCTCCAGTAATGTCAGTGGTGACGTCACCAACCCGGCAATATGCCGGGTCGGGCTGCAAGTCTGAAGGGGTCTCAAGTCAGGTCGCACCTGGGAAGCACCCGCGTATACATTCCCGGGTGCGACCCGGCTACTGTCAGTGTGAAAGGGGTATAACATAAAACATCTCCAGCTCTAACTGCTGCTAGCAGGCTGCAGTGAGACCAGGAAACAGCACTCAACCAGTCGGGAAGCAGCAGCTTACGAAAACTACCACTTCGCAAATAAAGCCCTATAGCTCTCTGTACATTTTAAATCTGCCCTTTCTGCAGTGCAACATGATTTTGATAGGTGCAAAGTTTCTTGCTCTTTTTTGCTTTTCTCCCATCTCATAATGAGCCTGATTACAGTTAATGTTATTTCAGAATCTAAGATTTTTCCTTTAGTCTGTATCAATACAAAACATGAAGGCAGATGTACTAAGCTTTGGAGAGTGATTAAGT
Source organism: Pseudophryne corroboree (assembly GCF_028390025.1). Taxonomy (NCBI): domain Eukaryota; kingdom Metazoa; phylum Chordata; class Amphibia; order Anura; family Myobatrachidae; genus Pseudophryne; species Pseudophryne corroboree. The sequence continues at coordinate 330,585,741 of NC_086447.1, read as the reverse complement.
TGACTGTTCCAACGAATCAGCTCCTGTCATTTTTCAAACACAGCCTGTAACATGGTAGTAGGAGCTGATTGGCTGGCACTTTATTGCTTTCCAAGGCTTAGTACATATGCCCCTTAGTGCAGTATATTGTTACAACTGGATCTCTGGACTTATTTCTGATGCTATGCAATACGGAATTACATACAAGCAGTCACTTAATGTTTTGTTATTCATAATACTGGTGATGTATAGTGAAGGAAAGCAGTCAGTGGTAATACATATGGTTGCTTACATCTGCCTCCTTGGTGAGATCAAATTCCCGGGAGCTGTCTTTAAATACAGCAACGTGGTGGGGTCCTTCACTTAAAGTGACCTGAAACAATTGCATGAAAATAAAGTACAATATTACAAAACCCCAAAAATGAGTTTATTAAATACACACTCGGTTTTAAGACAAGTATTAGTCACTGACAATTTAGAGTTACAGTACATTTATAATGACATTGCAAAATAAGACACTGTTGGTGACCTGGATACCAACAGATGAGTGTGTTATTATAACAACAATAATAATAATAATAATGATAATTATTTTACCAAGTACAATTAAAGGGGATTATGGAAAATTAAGTGTATGTTCTCCCCGTGCCAGTGTAGATTTCCACTGGTTGCTGCAGTTTACTCCCAGTCCAGGTACATACTGTGAGAATTGGATGCAGGCAGAAACTGATGTGGATGATTATATTTCAAGTGTCTAATTTTTGATCTACCTTCTATTTGATCATTAATTATATAACAATGCTACTTAAGTTTCGTATTTTCAATATACCTTAACTGGAGAACGAGTCATCATCTCCCCAGACCCTCGAGGGAAAATTCGTGCTTGAGCAATCATTTCAAGGACACTGGTTTTCCCGGAACTTTGGTCACCAACTACAACTACCTTAAAGACAAAAAGAGTCCGGATCATACATGCTATAATGCAAGACTAATCCCTAAAATTCTGAAAATAGGATTTTAAAACCTACCGGTAAATCCTTTTGTCGTAACCCATAAGGGATATTGGGGGAAACTAGTACGATGTGGTATAGACGGGGTCCAAAGGAGCCAGTGCACTTTAAATTTCTTCAACTGGGTGTGCTGGCTCCTCCCCTCTGCCCCCTCCCACAGGCAGTTATAGGTAAAAACGTGCCCGAAGGAGAAAGGACATATATGAGAGAAGGAATAATACAACAAAGGGTGGTGAGATTCACAAACCAGCACACCACTAACATATAACAACTAGCAACTGCTGGTAACAACAACAGCAACAGCTGAACAGGTAACTATAGAACAAGAAGCTGCAGAAAAGTCAACGCACTGAGGCAGGCGCCCAATATCCCTTATGGGCTATGAGAAAAAAGGATTTACTGGTAGGTATTAAAATCCCATTTTCTCTAGCATCCATAAGGGATATTGGGGGAAACTAGTACGATGGGGACGTCCCAGAGCTTCCATAATGGGTGGGAACGTGCGGAGACTGCTGCAGCACCGCCTGCCCAAACTGGGTATCCTCTTTGGCCAGGGTATCAAACTTGTAGAACTTCACAAAGGTGTTCTTCCCCGACCAAGTAGCAGCTCGGCACAGTTGCAAGGCCGAGACTCCACGGGCAGATGCCCAGGAAGTACCTACTGATCTTGTAGAGTGGGCCTTCAGAGACTTAGGCCTGTTGGATAGTAAGCCTAGTCCAATGAGCAATGGACTGCTTTGAAGCAGGGCGACCCTTCTTCTGCGCATCATAGAGCACAAGGAATCAATTTTTCTGACCCGAGCTGTACGCTTGACATAGATCTTCAAGGCACGCATAGCATCCAATGCCTCCGGAGGAGCAGAAGCGTCAGACCTGGACGGAACCACGATACGTTGATTCAGATGAAACGCGGAGACAACCTTCAGCAGGAACTGCTGTCTAGTCCGGAGCTCCGCTCTGTCCTCGTAAAAGACCAAGTATAGACTTTTACACGATAAAGCCCCTAATTCTGAAACACGTTGAGTTGAAGCCAGGGCCAGTAACATCACCATCTTCCATGTGAGGTACTTGTCTTCTACCGTCATCAGAGGTTCAAACCAGGAGGACTACATCCAAATCCCAGGGTGCCGTAGGCGGCACAAAGGGTGGTTGTATGTGGAGTATCCCTTGCAAGAAAGTCTGAACTTCTGGCAACACTGCCAATTTCTTCTGGAAAAAAATGGAGAGAGCTGAAATCTGGACCTTAATGGAACTTAGACGTAAGCCCTTATCCACACCAGCCTGCAGAAAATGTAGGAAACGTCCCAAGTGAAACTCTGCAGGCGGATACGTGCGTTCCTCGCACCAAGAGACATATCTCCTCGAGATATGATGATAGTGTTTTGACGTCACAGGTTTCCTGGCCTGAACCATAGATGCAATAACCTTTTTGGAAAGGCCCTTGTAAGCTAGGATGTTCCGCTCAACCTCCATGCCGTCAACCGAAGACGCCGTAAGTCCGGGTAGACGAACGGTTCTTGTTGAAGAAGATCGCTTCTGAGAGGTAGAGGTCAAGGTTCTTGGACGGACATGTCCAGAAGATCCGCGTACCACGCCCTCCGAGGCCAATCTAGGGCAATCAGAATTGCCTGGACACTTTGATTCCTGATTCGCTTTAGCACTCATGGGATCAATGGGATCGGAGAAACCAGGTAGACCAGCCGGTACGGCCATGGCGACGCCTGAGGGTCCCTGGTCCGTGAGCAATACCAGGGAAGTTTCTTGTTGAAACGAGAAGCCATCATGTCTATTTGTGGGCAAACCCACCGGTCGATGAACTGCTGGAACACCAAATGGTGGAGTCCCCACTCGACCGGGTGGAGATTGTGACAACTCAGGAAGTCCGCCTCCCAGTTGTCCACACCCGGAATGAAAATTGCTGACATGGCTCTTGCATTTCTTTCTGCCCAGAGGAGTATCTTTGATACCTGTCCTTATCGAATGATATAAGCCACCGCCGTGGCGTTGTCCGACTGTACCTGGATCGCTTGATTCTTGAGGAGAGGCTTTAAGTACAGCATTGTAGATTGCCCGAAGTTCCAGAGTATTGATTGGAAGGAGGCTTTCGTGGGCTGACCACCTGCCCTGGAAATGCGCCTCTTGGGTGACCGCTCCCCATCCTCCCAGACTCGCATCCGTCGTGAGGAGGGTCCAATCCTGAATTCCGAAAATCGTGCTCTCCAGGAGATTGGAGGACTGTAGTCGCCACAGGAGGGAAATCCTGGCCTGAGGTGACAACCGAATCATCCCGTGCATCTGGAGATGTGATCCAGACCACTTGCTCAGGAGATCCAACTGAAATGTTCTGGCATGGAACCTCCTATACTGGATTGCCTCGTAGGAGGCAACCAGCTTGCCCAACAATCTTATGCAGAGATGTACGGACACCCGAGAAGGGCAGAGCACCATGCGGACCATCTCCTGAAGTTTTGTCGCCTTGTCCTCTGGTAGAAACACCTTCTGTGCCATAGTATCTAGCAACATCACCAGGAACAGGAGCCTCTGAGTTGGCTCCATGTGATTTCTGTAAGTTGAGGAGTCGGACAGAAGACGGATGGTGCGGTCGATATGGAGCAACAAAAGCTCCCTGGTTCTTGCCTTTACCAGAAGATCGTCTAGATAAGGCACCACATAGATCCCTTGGATCTTGAGTTGAAGCATCATCTCCGCCATCACCTTTGTGAATACCCTCGGGGCTGTTGACAGTCGGAAGGGCAGCGCTTGGAATTGGAAGTGACCGTCCAGCAGGACAAACCGCAGGAAAGCCTGATGAGGCGGCTAAATCGGAATATGGAGATAGGCGTCCTTGATATCAAAGGATACCAGAAATTCCCGATCCTCCAGGCCCGCAATCACATTCCATTTTGAACTTGAACACCCTCATATAAGGATTCAAGGATTTCAGATTCAGAATGGGTCTAACCGAACCGTCCGGCTTCGGCACCACAAACAGGTTTAAGTAAAATCCCTTGCCGCGTTGCGGTAGTGGTACTGGAACAATGACGTGGGACTTAACCAATTTTCGTATAGCCTGTTGTAACATAACTTGCATATCCTCCAAAGCTGGTAAGCTTAATTTGAAAAATCGTTGTTGGGGGAGGGGGGGGGGGGGGGGGGAGGAGGCTTTAGTGGAAGCAGAACTGGTGGACTGTTCCTGAGGACTGGTACTTGCAGGTTTTCTGGACTTACCTCTGGTACCTCTAGCCGCATTAGAGGCACCTCTGGCCTTTGATCAAAATGTGTGGGACTGGAAGGACTGGACAGACGGTGCAGGATAGGAATGTCTTGCCGGCGGAGCTCCAGAGGGGAGAAACGCGGATTTCCCAGCAGTAACCTTGGAAATCCAGGCATCCAACTCAACCCCAAAAAGCCATTCCCCAGAAAAGGGGAAGGACTCCACATTACGTTTGGATTCTGCGTCCACAATCCAGTGACGCAATCACAAGGCCCTGTGCGCCGACCCCGCCATGGCTGACGTCCCAGCATTTATGTTCCCCATCTCCTTGAGGGAATCACAGAGGACACGGGTAGTGTCCTGAATGTGCTTCAGGAGGGTAACCATGGTAACTAAGGGCCTATCCCCCGAGATGCCCCCCTGAATTTGCGTGGCCCAAGAATGAATGGCATGGGTCATCCAGCAACCCGCAATGACCGGTCTTTGTGAACGGCCGGCTGCAGTGTATATAGATTTTAGGGTAGTCTCTATCTTTCTATCCCTAGGATCCTTCATAGTAAAGGAGCCCCGGGCAGGCAGCACCGCCTTCTTAGACAGGTTAGAGACTGAGACATCCACTCCAGGGGGTTCCTCCCAAAATTTTCTACCTTGAGGAGCAAATGAGAAAGTGTGCAAAAACCTTTTGGACACTTAGAATTTTTTGTCTGGATTTTCCCAGGCCTGTTTAAACAAGTCATCTAACTTTGGAGATTCAGGGAAAGTGACATTGGGCTTGTTTTGTCCAAAGAAAAACGACTGCTGTGAAGCAGCGTCCTCTAGAGGGAGCTGTAACCCATCCCTTATAGCCAAAATGAGGGGTTCAATACCCTGAGTAGAAATGGGATCCAGGTCATCCCCATCATCCTGGATATCATCATCTGTATCAGATAGTAGAGCAGGTAAACCACGCTTCTGGAGACCTGCATGAGAGGGGGACTGTGCATCAGTTCTAGCAGCTAAATATGCAACAGCTTGTTGCAGTAGCTGAGTTTTCTGTACATTAGCAGTGAACTGGGATGACATGTCTGACATAGTTTTAAGAGACCCTAACCAATGGGGCTCTGTACGCTTTCCCCCAACCTCTTCACTAATTTGTGAAGATTGACTACATTGCTCACATGAAACAGAGTCATTAGATAATAGAGAGAATCTGGTGTGACAGATACTGCACAGCTTGTGCTTACCCATATTTCACAGTAAGTACAAACACATACACTTACACACAGACAGTTATAAAGCAAGCTTGCCCTACTGTATGTGAGAGGAGACACAAAGAGAGGGAGAAATACCAGCACACCCGGAGCTGCATAGCCCCAGTGAGACTGTCAGCTCTGTAATCACAATAACACCAATAAATTCAGTCCTAAATAGGCTCAGAATAGTGTACACAAGCGGCTCTCCCAATTTAGCTACACCATGTACCAGTTTCCAGTGTGTCTGAGGCAGGAAGCGCTGAGTGTGTGCTGCTGATGGCTGCTGTAAGCAGAGGAAGGTGCCAAAACGCAGCTCCGCCCCCTCCAATGGCGCAGCAGCTATACATATTATTTATACTGGCAAAGTCTCCAAATAAGCTTAAAACCACATGCAACTGCTTAATTAAGCATTTTTGTGCCAGTGTACTCACGGGGGATCCTAGCCTGTGGTCAGACGCACTTTGAACCGGGGGGTCCCCAGTGTGTACTCACCACCGATGTCACCTTCAGGCTAATGTTAGGGGTGTGCTGCAGCTGTGACAACCAAGGTGCAGTGCCCCGCTGAACAAACAGCCCCTCAGAACCACCGGCGAAGAGGCTCTGCAGCGGGGAAGAGGCTCTGCACCTCGCAAGGCCGGTGACCATTCACCCCCTAACTCCCATGGCACAGGTATGCTATTGCCCAGACAGCATACCGAAAAAAAATAAAAGTTTTAAATGAAATTTAAGAAAACTCTCTGGAGCTTCCTCTCCTGAAGGCACTTTTTTCTAAACTGCCTGTGGGAGGGGGCATAGAGGGGAGGATCCATCACACCCAGTTGAAGAAATTTAAAGTGCACTGGCTCCTTTGGACCCCGTCTATACCCCATCGTACTAGTTTGCCCCAATATCCCTTATGGATGCTAGAGAAATTTAGTAACATTTTTTTTTTTTTTTTTAAAGATCACTTTCCTTTAAAGAAACAACTATATTTAAAATAATTTCAGACAGCATATGGGATGGTGTTCTGACAAAGACAACCATGGCAGTTTCCAGTCAGCAGCAACAACATAGTAACATACCCTTGGTAAATGGTCTTGTGTGTTGTAGTTGGCATCATAATCAGACAGAATGTCCAGTACCTCAGAATACATATCTATCAAGGATTTCTAAAATGCAAAACACAGGTTACAAAAATGGGCAATACAATAAGATATTTCCCAGTTTAATCTACAAATGCTAGTAACACACATGAAATAATGATCGGTACAAAGAAAAACAAACACAATTATGTTTTCAGTAAACCCCCTTGCTGTGAAGAATGACCGGGGCTCATCCACAAGAGACACAGCCAGACTGCGGAGGATGAGCTGCACCTGCCTTCTGATGCAAGGAGCAAAACAAAAATAAAAAAAGAGACCCACTGTGCCACATTGTCCTGGTGGCCGATGTAGATGATACGTAACAAAAAAAAAAGAATGCATATGGTGGGGGACCTTTATCCATCTAACTCCCCAATACCAGCACCTAGAAAGGTGTGGGTAACCTTGTTTCAAACGGTGTGCCCACAAAAATGCTAATGGCTGGAGATCACAATGATCACCAGACATCAATCCTCTGCACTACGAAAAATAACATAGTCCAGGGATAGGGGAAAATCTCATACCTGGGTACAAATAATTAATAGGCACCCACTTTGGAAAAAGAGGGGGTTCCCTCTTTCAGGCAATAGTACCCTATCTTTCAAATGTTGAGACATTTTATTACATACTGCACTGTGATCACTGGATAATCTTACCACGTAATACGGAAAACAGATTATTTTCCATACATGGTGGGAGGGAAGCATGTTCCCTAGCATGTCCACAATTACATCTGTAAATGTGGAGTCACACCTTTTTTGAATTATGTGGCCCACTTAGCAGTTATCGTCTGCTTATCACCAGTGATAGATTTCCATAGATGGGGGAAGGGCACATTATACCCTATCTCCCATATACTGACCCGTACACACATGGGAGCACCTTGTCTTGAGAAAGGGACATCTCCTCTTTCATATGATGTGCCCCCTTACCAGTTACTGTCTGGTGATCCCCAGACAATAACTGAAATAGTACACTTTACCATAAATGGAGGTGATCTAAAGCCCATCTCTCCCCATCTTGTGTCAAATAAAAAAGTAACTCCTAATTTAATAAGGTAGGTTGTCTAGATTGTAAAATGGTATGCCTTGTTGGCAGGGCCATAAGCAAGTGTGTGCGGAGGGGGCACCGCACATAGCGCTGCAGGGTAGGGGGCACTGTTGGTGGCACTTATCTTTTTTTTTTTCAATCACAAAATTGTATTGAAATAATAAGTTGTACACAAATACAATTAACTCGAATACAGTCAAAAAATATACCAAATACAATCAATAGAATAAAGTCAAGAAGGGTTAGGCAAGAGAAACAAGCAATAAGAGATGTAATATTGAAAGCAGTTCTTACATAGTAATTTGAATATAAGTATAATCCCAAGTGGACCATCCAGTGAGCCACAGGGGAGACACTAAAATGAGATTTATGGTAAGAACTTACCTTTGTTAAATCTCTTTCTGCGAGGTACACTGGGCTCCACAAGGATAGACATTGGGGTGTAGAGTAGGATCTTGATCCGAGGCACCAACAGGCTCAAAAGCTTTGACTGTTCCCCGCCTCCCTGCACAGGAGCTCAGTTTTTTGTTAACCAGCCCAATGCAGTAGCAGGTAAAAGAGACAACAGTTAGTAGCCACAGACAACACAATTTCACCCCAGGAGAAAGTGTCAGCGGCTAATGCCACACCAACCCCAAAAAGCAAAGTGCGTCAGGGTGGGCGCCTTGTGGAGCCCAGTGTACCACGCAGAAAGAGATTTAACAAAGGTAAGTTCTTACCATAAATCTCGTTTTCTGCTGCGGGGTACACCGGGCTCCACAAGGATAGACATTGGGGATGTCCTAAAGCAGTTCCTCATGGGAGGGGATGCACTGTAGTGGGCATGAGAACCCGGTGTCCAAAGGAAGCATCCTGGGAAGCAGCAGTATCGAAGGCATAGAACCTTATGAACGTGTTCACTGAGGACCACGTAGCCGCCTTGCACAATTGTGCAAGGGTCGCACCACGGTGGGCCGCCCAAGAAGGTCAAACAGACCGAGTAGAATGGGCCTTAATGTGAGCAGGAGCGGACAGACCGTCCCTCACACAAAGCATGTGCAATCACCATTCTAATCCACCTGGCCAAGGTCTGCTTGTGAGCAGGCCAGCCACGTTTGTGAAAACCAAACAGAACAAAGAGAATCAGACTTCCGGCTGGAAGCAGTCCTCTTCACATAGATACGGAGAGCCCGTACCACATCCAAAGACCGCTCTTTGGGAGACAAATCAGGGGAGTCAAGGGCCGGAACCACAATTTCCTGATTAAGGTGGAACGAAGACACCACCTTAGGTAAATAACCGAGACGAGTCCGCAGAACCGCCCGGTCATGGTGAAAAATCAGATATGGGGAGCTACAAGACAAGGCGCCCAAATCCGACACTCTTCTAGCAGAGGCAATAGCCAGCAGAAACACCACCTTAAAGGGAAAGCCACTTAAGGTCAGCCGATTTAAGAGGTTCAAACGGAGATTTTTGCACCGCCTCCAAAACCACCAACAAATCCCAAGGAGCCACAGGCGGGACATAGGGAGGTTGGATTTGCAACACACCCTGAGTGAAGGTATGGACATCAGGCAAGGTTGCAATTTTTCTCTGAAACCAAACCGACAAGGCAGAAATATGAACCTTGATGGAAGCCAGACGCAGGCAAAGGTCCAGGCCCTGCTGAAGAAAAGCTAAAAGCTTGGAAGCATCATAATTGTTAGATGTGCACCAAACAAAGTAAGAGTGCCAGACCCTATGGTAAATCCGAGCAGAAGCCGGTTTCCGGGCCCGCAGCATATATTTGAATGACCGACTTAGAAAAACCTCTAGCCCTCAAGACGGAAGCTTCAAGAGCCACGCCGTCAAAGCCAGCCGGGCCAAGTCCTGGTGGACACAGGGGCCCTGAATGAGGAGGTCTGGTCATTGTAGAAGTAGAAGGGGACACTCTAGCGAGAGGCCCCGGATGTCTGAGAACCAGTTCCGTCTGGGCCACGCTGGAGCTACGAGAAGCAGAAGTCCTCCTTCCTGCTTGAACTTCCGTATTACCCTGGGCAGGAGTGACACCGGAGGGAACACGTATGCCAGCCGAAAATTCCACGGAATCGCCAGCGCATCCACGAATGCTGCTTGAGGATCCCTTGTTCTTGCTCCGAAGACCGGAACCTTGTGATTGTGTCGAGACGCCATCAGGTCCACATCTCGAAGGCCCCACCTTTCCACTAGAAGTTGAAACACTTCTGGATGGAGGCCCCACTCTCCGGCATGTACGTCCTGACGACTGAGAAAGTCCGCTTCCCAATTCAGGACCCCCAGAATGAATATTGCCGATATGGCCGGTAGATGGCGTTCCGCCCATTGAAGAATCCGTGATACTTCCTTCATTGCCAAGCGGATTCGAGTGCCGCCTTGATGATTTATGTAAGCCACTGTGGTGGCGTTGTCCGACTGTACCTGAACAGGTCGGTTCTGTATTAAATGCTGGGCCAGGTTCAATGAGTTGAATACCGCCCGCAATTCCAGAATGTTGATCGGGAGGCGAGACTCCTCCTTGGTCCACCGACCCTGAAGGGAGTGTTGCTCCAACACTGCGCCACAACCTCTCAGACTGGCACCCGTCGTTAGCAGGACCCAGTCGGGTATCCAGAATGGACGACCCCTGCTCAATCGTTTGTCCTGAAGCCACCAGCTCAGTGACAGACGGATATCCGGTGTGAAGGAGATCATTTGAGACCTGATCCGGTGAGGCAGGCCATCCCACTTGGCCAGAATCAGCCTCCGGAGGGGGCGAGAATGAAATTGAGCATACTCCACCATGTCGAATGCCGACACCATGAGGCCTAGCACTTGCATCGCCGAATGTATCAACACTTGCGGACGAGATAGGAAGTATTGAATCCCGTCCTGAAGCTTCAGGACTTTCTCCTGAGACAAAAACACCCGTTGGTTGCGAGTGTCCAATAACGCTCCCAGGTGAACCATGCTCTGAGCAGGGACGATTTCTTCCAGTTGATTAGTCACCCGTGGACTTGCAGAAACCGGACAGTCAGATCCAGATGACGTAGGAGAATTTCTGGGGAATTTGCCAGGATCAACAAGTCGTCCAGGTACGGTAGGATCCTGACCCCTTGACGGCGGAGTACAGCTGTCATCACCGCCATGACTTTGGTGAAGACTCGCGGAGCCGTGATCAAACCAAAGGGAAACGCCCGAAATTGGTAATGTAGATTGCCAACCGCAAACCTCAGGTACTGCTGATGCGACACTGCTATAGGGATATGCAGGTAGGCATCCTGTATGTCCAGGGAGACCATATAATCTTATTTAAGTCCTCTCCAAAAAGGATATTTCCCTTAAAAGGGAGCACCTCCAGGGTTTTTCTAGAGTCCAGATCCACAGACCAGAACCGCAGCCATAAGATCCGGCGAGCCAAAACGGATGTAGTTGAAGCCTTGGCTGCCAGAACACCGGCACCAGAAGCCGCCTCCTTAACATAGTGAGAAGCTGTGACAATATACGACAAGCATTGTCTAGCATGGTCAGAAGAGATTTCAGCTTCCACCTCCTGGGCCCACGCTTCAATAGCTTCTGCAGCCCATGTCGCTGCAATAGTGGGCCTATGTACAGCGCCGCAAGGGTATAAATTGCACTTAGACAACCCTCCACACGCTTATCCGTAGGCTCTTTCAGAGACGTAACGGTAGTGACAGGTAGAGCTGAGGAGACCACCATCCTTGCCACATGTGAATCCACTGGCGGAGGTGTCTCCCAATTTTTAGTCAGCTCCAGCGCGGCAGGATAGCGAGCAAGTAGCTTCTTGTGAGGCGAGAATTTCTTTCCTGGGTTTTCCCAGGATTCCGGACGTATATCAACCAGATGATCAGAGTGAGGTAAAACTAGTTTAACCACCTTCTGACGCTTAAACCTATCCGGTTTCTTAGGAGGAACTGATGGTTCCGGTTCATCTGCAAACTGAAGAATTGACTGTATAGCCTCCAATAAATCAGGAACATCCACTTGTGAAACACCCTCCCCATCAGATAGATCAGGATCGGAATCTGTGAGATCAGTATAAACGCCATCCTCATCAGACGAGGTGTCAGGGATAGCAGCGGATTGTGAGGAAGTAATGGCCTGCTTAGAGGACCCTTTGGTCTTAGGCGGGCGAGGGTTAGACTTCTTAGTAGTCAAGGATTGGTTCAATTGCTGTAACTGATTGGACAAATGATCTGCCCACGGCGGATTAACCGCGGGGACCATGAACGGTTGCACCGGCACAGGAGGTCCCATAGGGGGGCGTTAATTTGGTAACTAGCGTAGTCAGTAGCGTGGAGAAGGTAGCCCACTGTGGGTCATTCTGAACCCCAGTTGCTACAGTCCCACTGGGGGGCAAGGAACCCCCAGAAACAAAACCCTCAGCTGCTACGTTTTCCTCAAATGTATCTGCGACTTCATCACCACTCCCAGTGGGTTCAGCCCCAGAACCATTACCCTTTTTAGCGGACATGATATATCGCAATGCAAGGTAACAGTACAATATCAGCAGCACAATACCTGACCCAAACCCCTGCGCAGTGTAGTCAGCACAAACAGGAATTTAGGAGAGATACAGTGACTAAAATCACATAGAAAAATACACACTGAGTATATCTTGTGAATAACCTATATTAACAATAAACCTGACGCACCTAGCACCCTCAGGTTATAGAATATAGGGATAGCAAGCTGAGTGAGAAACACGAAATGGAGGTCACACAGCAGGCAAATGCACACACATATAGTCACAGTTGTACAATGCAGAAGTTATGACAGGCAATAATACTGCACTGGACTAGCTATATAGAAGATAGATATAACAATCCACAGTAAAGACTGGATGTATATCACAGGATACTTGTACTAAATAACCCTGACTAAATGCACTCTTTCTTAACTAGCACTGTCAACAGACATGTAGAATACTTAAGTGTCCTGTAAGATGCACAGAGCGGACATGCAGGCGGCTTTACAGAGGAGGATTTGCCCACAGTCCCAGGAACAGTGTAGCTGAGTATAATGGCGCCCAAACACTGCTAGGAGTGAGGGAGAGAGAGAGAGATATGCAGCTCCTGGGCGGGAACATTTACTCTAAATGGCGCCCTGGGGCTGTAGGAGGGGCTACAGGTCTAAGCCTTTCCCCCTGCTGGACTTAACCACTGGTACTGTGGGCTGCATGAGAAACGGTTTAGGAGAGAAACCGACCTGTGCCCTTGCCCTGGTGGCCTAGTGGGGTCCCTGTACTGACAGTGTCCACGGCAGTACGCGCGGCCCGCCTCCCACCGGCAGCGCCAGATCGCGATAAAGCGCGAGTCCCGCGAGCGGGACCCACTTACCATCTCCCGAAATGCGGCCACGCGATCCCGGAGAGCCCCAGCCGTGTGTTTCTGACCAGGAAGAAAACCGGAGCCTCCTGCTGTGTGTACCCAGCAACCAGGGCGCGGGAGTGTACAGAGCCACTGTGGGAGAGATGAAGCTGCAGCAGAGAATGTCCCTGACATCTAACCTCTGCTGAAGCCCTTGTAGACCACTTTTTTCTTCAAAAAAAGCTCTTTTCTTAGACTGCCTGGAGCAGCCACCTGTTGACATGCCTGCTACTGCAAGCACCAACTACAAAACTGAGCTCCTGTGCAGGGAGGTGGGGTTATAGAGGAGGCGGCGCTCTGCATTCTGGGAACAGTCAAAGCTTTTGAGCCTGTTGGTGCCTCTGATCAAGATCCTACTCTACACCCCAATGTCTATCCTTGCGGAGCCCAGTGTACCCCGCAGCAGAAAGAAATCTATGGTAATGGTGGTCATTCCAAGTTGATTGCTAGCTGCATTCGTTCGCTGTGCTGCGATGATGAAAAAAACGGCACTTCTGCGCATGCGGCGCAATGCGCACGCGCGAAGTGCTTTTACAACGAACTATGTAGTTTCACACAAGGTCTAGCGAAGCTTTTCAGTCGCACTGCTGGCCGCACAGTGATTGACATGAAGTGGGTGTTTCTGGGTGCCCACTGACCGTTTTCAGGGAGTGTTCTAAAAAACGCAGGGGTGCCAGGAAAAACGCAGGCGTGGTTGGGCGATCGCAGGGCATGTTTGTGACGTCAAAACAGGAACTGAACAGTCTGAAGTCATCGCAAGCGCTGAGTAGGTATTGAACTACTATAAAACTGCACAATAAAAACTTTGCCGCTGCTCTGCGATCCTTTCGTACGCACTTCTGCTAAGCTAAAATACACTCCCAGTGAAAGGCGGCATAGCGTATGCACGGCTGCTAAAAACAGCTAGCGAGTGATCAACACGGAATGACCACCAATGTTGGGGAGGGAGAAGGTAAAGAAGTAGGGATTCATAATAGGGAGTGGAATGTAGGGAAGGATGAGGGGGACATGGGGAACGGAGAAGGGGGAAAAGGTAAGGGAGAAAAACAGAAGGGGGGAGTTTGAGAGGAAGAAATAAAAAGGGGGCCGGGGGAGTTTAGGAAGGGAGGGCCATGGTGACTATATCAAGGTGCCCAAATGGTATGATACTTGTCCACTGTGTGGTTCAACAGGCTTGAAAGTTATTCCATTTTTGCCACAAACCAAAATCGGTTCATAAGTTTGGTTTGGGAAGGAGGGGATATACGTATCCAAGCTTTGGCAATTTGTAATTTAGCAGCACAGGCTACATGTAGGACCAGTTTATTTTCGGGTTTATTTAACTGACAAGCAGGGGCACAAAGGAGTAATGATGCTGGGGTAAGGGAGGGACATTTAGGAAACAACGAAGATAAGAGTGATTGAACTAGGGACCAAAAAGCTTAGGGCAACTACACCATATATGAAAAAAAGAGCCAGTCTGGCAACATTGTCACCAGCAATGGTTAAATACAGAAGGATAAATCTGATGCAGTCGTTCCGGAACTAAATACCAACGAGTGTAAATTGTCAATTATCTGTTTTAATTACTTTCACTTGCAGCTTCCCCCCTTTTTGAAGCCCAGCATCTCCTGACCGCCCCATCTCCTACCCTGACCCCTTCTGTTGCTAATACCTATACAACATTCATGAACTCATCATTGTTATTCAGTCACACAGTCCTTTATTACATTTCAAGATGCTGACATACCTGGAATTTAAACCCATTGCCTGGGGCACTGCAGTCAGACAATCTATTCATTGAGCTATCTGCTCTTGCATAGAAAGGTAGATAATTCTAAGCTAGAGAACTGTAACTATTTGAAGTTTACCTTGTACTTTGTTAAAAAAAAATTATCAGCATTGTGGTTGAGCAGATCTATTTTGTGTGTGCCTGCAAGGGATTGGATGGGTGGCTGTACACTACATAGATCTGCTCAATTGCAATGCTGATTATTTAAAAAAATAAGATTTTACTCACCGGTAAATCTATTTCTCGTAGTCCGTAGTGGATGCTGGGGACTCCGTAAGGACCATGGGGAATAGACGGGCTCCGCAGGAGACTGGGCACTCTAAAGAAAGATTTAGTACTACCTGGTGTGCACTAGCTCCTCCCTCTATGCCCCTCCTCCAGACCTCAGTTAAGGAAACTGTGCCCGGAAAAGCTGACATTACAAGGAAAGGATTTTGGAATCCAGGGTAAGACTCATACCAGCCACACCGTATAACTCGTGATAAACTTACTCAGTTAACAGTATGAACAACAAACAAGCATCACTCAACTGATGCCACATAACATAACCCTTTAGTAAGCAATAACTATATACACGTATTGCAGAAAGTCCGCACTTGGGACGGGCGCCCAGCATCCACTACGGACTACGAGAAATAGATTTACCGGTGAGTAAAATCTTATTTTCTCTAACGTCCTAGTGGATGCTGGGGACTCCGTAAGGACCATGGGGATTATACCAAAGCTCCCAAACGGGCGGGAGAGTGCGGATGACTCTGCAGCACCGAATGGGCAAACACAAGGTCCTCCTCAGCCAGGGTATCAAACTTGTAGAACTTTGCAAATGTGTTTGAACCCGACCAAGTAGCAGCTCGGCAAAGCTGTAATGCCGAGACCCCTCGGGCAGCCGCCCAAGAAGAGCCCACCTTTCTTGTGGAATGGGCTTTCACCGATTTTGGATGCGGCAATCCAGCAGCAGAATGAGCCTGCTGAATCGTGCCACAGATCTAGCGAGCAATAGTTTGCTTTGAAGCAGGAGCACCCAGCTTGTTGGATGCATACAGGACAAACAGCTAGTCAGTCTTCCTGTATCCAGCCGTTCTGGTCACATAAATCTTCAAAGCCCGGACTACGTCAAGCAACTTGGAATCCTCCAAGTCACCAGTAGCCGCAGGCACCACAATAGGTTGGTTCAAATGAAAGGATGACACCACCTTTGGCAGAAATTGCGGACGAGTCCGCAATTCTGCCCTATCCATATGGAAAACCAGATAGGGGCTTTTACATGACAAAGCCGCCAATTCTGACACACGCCTAGCCGAAGCTAAGGCCAACAGCATGACCACTTTCCACGTGAGATACTTTAGCTCCACGGTCTTAAGTGGCTCACACCAGTGGGATTTCAGGAAACTCAACACCACGTTAAGAATATGCAGCACTCCCTTAACAAACGTCTGAACCTCAGGCAGTGAAGCCAGTTCTTCTGGAAGAAAATGGATAGGGCCGAAATCTGGACCTTTATGGACCCTAATTTCAGGCCCATAGTCACTCCTGACTGTAGGAAGTGCAGGAATCGACGCAGCTGAAATTCCTCTGTAGGGGCCTTCCTGGCCTCACACCAAGCAACATATTTTCGCCATATACGGTGATAATGCTTTGCGGTCACATCCTTCCTAGCCTTTATCAGCGTAGGAATAACTTCATCCGGAATGCCTTTTTCCGCTAGGATCCGGCGTTCAACCGCCATGCCGTTAAACGCAGCCGCGGTAAGTCTTGGAACAGACAGGGCCCTTGTTGTAACAGGTCCAGTCTGAGAGGCAGAGGCCACGGGTCCTCTGTGAGCATTTCTTGCAATTCCGGGTACCAAGTCCTTCTTGGCCAATCCGGAACAATGAGTAATTGTTCTCACTCCTCTTTTTCTTACAATTCTCAGCACCTTTGGTATGAGAGGAAGAGGAGGAAACACATAGACCGACTGGAACACCCACGGTGTTACTAGTGCGTCCACAGCTATCGCCTGAGGGTCCCTTGACCTGGCGCAATATCTTTTTAGCTTTTTGTTGAGACGGGACGCCATCATGTCCACCTGTGGCAGTTCCCATCGATTTGCAATCTGCGTGAAGACTTCTTGATGAAGTCCCCACTCTCCCGGGTGGAGGTCGTGCCTGCTGAGGAAGTCTGCTTCCCAGTTGTCCACTCCCGGAATGAACACTGCTGACAGTGCTAGTACGTGATTCTCCGCCCAACGAAGAATCCTGGTGGCTTCTGCCATTGCCACCCTGCTTCTTGTGCCGCCCTGGCGGTTCAAATGGGCCACTGCCGTGATGTTGTCTGACTGAATCAGCACTGGTTGTTTTCGAAGCAGAGGCTCCGCTTGACTCAGGGCGTTGTATATGGCCCTTAGTTCCAGGATATTGATGTGCAGACAAGTCTCCTGACTTGACCACAGCCCCTGGAAGTTTCTTCCTTGAGTGACTGGCCCCCATCCTCGGAGGCTTGCATTCGTGGTCACCAGGACCCAGTCCTGTATGCCGAACCTGCGGCCCTCGAGGAGGTGAGCACTTTGCAGCCACCACAGAAGAGACACCCTGGCCCTGGGGGACAGGGTGATCAGCCGATGCATCTGAAGATGCGATCCGGACCACTTGTCCAACAGATCCCACTGAAAGATCCTCGCATGGAACATGCCGAAGGGAATGGCTTCGTATGACGCCACCATCTTTCCCAGGACTCGCGTGCAGTGATGCACAGATACCTGTTTTGGTTTTAGGAGGCCTCGTGACCAGAGTCACGAGCTCCTGAGCCTTCTCCTCTGGGAGAAACACCCTTTTCTGGTTTGTGTCCAGAATCATGCCCAGGAAGGGCAGACGCGTCGTAGGAATCAGCTGCGACTTTGGAATATTCAGAATCCAGCCGTGCTGTTGCAACACTTCCTGAGAGAGTGCTACGCTGATCAGCAACCGCTCCCTGGACCTCGTCTTTATGAGGAGATCGTCCAAGTATGGGATAATCGTAACCCCTTGCTTCCGAAGGAGCACCATCATTTCCGCCATCACCTTGGTAAATATTCTCGGTGCCGTGGACAGGCCAAACGGCAACGTCCGGAATTGGTAATGACAGTCCTGTACCACAAACCTGAGGTACTCCTGATGAGGTGGATAAAAGGGGACATGCAAGTACGCATCCTTGATGTCCAGAGACACCATAAAATCCCCCTCTTCCAGGCTTGCAATGACCGCTCTGAGCGATTCCATTTTGAACTTGAATCTTTTCAGATAAATGTTCAGGGATTTTAAATTCAATATGGGTCTGACCGAACCGTCCGGTTTCGGTACCACAAACATTGTGGAATAGTATCCTCTTCCTTGTTGAAGGAGGGGAACCTTTACCACCACCTGCTGGAGATAAAACTTGTGAATTGCCGCTAACACTACTTCCCTTTCTATGGGGGAAGCTGGCAGGGCCGATTTGAGGTAATGGTGAGGGGGCATCACTTCGAATTCCAACTTGTATCCCTGAGAAACAATCTGTATAGCCCAGGGATCCACCTGTGAGCGAACCCACTGGTGGCTGAAATTTCGGAGACGCGCCCCCACCGCTCCTGTGGAGCCCCAGCGTCATGCGGTGGATTTAGTAGAAGCCGGGGAGGACTTCTGTTCCTGGGAACTAGCTGTAAGGTGCAGCTTTTTTCCTCTGCCCCTGCCTCTGGCCAGAAAGGACGCACCTCTGACCCTCTTGCTTCTCTGTGATCGAAAGGACTGCATGTGGTAATACGATGCTTTCTTAGGCTGTGAGGGAATATATGGCAAAAAGTTTGACTTCCCAGCCGTAGCTGTGGAAACTAGGTCCGAGAGACCGTCCCCAAACAATTCCTCACCCTTGTAAGGTAAAACCTCCATGTGCTTTTTGGAGTCGGCATCACCTGTCCATTGCCGAGTCCACAGGACCCTTCTGGCAGAAATTGACATTGCATTTATTCTAGAGCCCAGTAGGCAAATGTCCCTCTGGGCATCCCTCATATATAGGACAGCGTCTTTTATATGCCCCAGGGTCAGTAAAATGGTATCCTTGTCTAAGGTATCCAGTTCCTCAGACAGATTATCTGTCCATGCTGCTACAGCACAACACATCCAGGCCGACGCAATTGCCGGCCTCAGTATAGTACCTGAGTGTGCATAAACAGACTTCAGGATACTTTCCTGCTTCCTATCTGCAGGATCCTTTAGGGAGCCCGTATCCTGTGACGGCAGGGCCACCTTTTTAGATAAGCGTGTCAGAGCTTTATCTACCCTAGGGAAGGATTCCCAGCGTAACCTGTCCGTTGGCGGGAAAGGGTACGCCATAAGTAACCTTTTGGAAATCAGCACTTTCTTATCGGGGGAATCCCATGCTTTTTCACATAATTCATTTAACTCATGTGAAGGGGGAAAAGTCACCTCTTGCTTTTTCTCCCCATACATATACACCCTTTTGTCAGGGACAGGGTTTTCCTCCGATATGTGCAATACATCCTTCATTGCTATAATCATGTATTGGATGGCTTTAGTCATTTTAGGCTGCAACTTTGCCTCATCGTCATCGACACTGGAGTCAGAATCCGTGTCGACATCTGTGTCAACCAACTGGGATAGTGGGCGCTTTTAAGACCCTGACGGCCTCTTAGCTGCAGAATCAGACACGGGTTGAGACCCTGACTGATTATCCAACCTTTTATGCAAGGAGCTTACGTTATCATTTAACACCTTCCACATATCCATCCAATCAGGTGTCGGCGCCATCGGCGGCGACACCACAGTCACTTGCACTTGCTCTGCCTCCACGTAACCGTCCTCGTCAAACATGTCGACACAAACGTACCGACACACCGCACACACACAGGGAATGCTCTAATTGAGGACAGGACCCCACAAGGCCTTTTGGGGAGACAGAGAGAGAGTATGCCAGCACACATCCCAGCGCTATATAACCCAGGGATTACACAGTAACTTAGTGTTTACCCAGTAGCTGCTGTTTATGATAATTTGCGCCTAAATTTATGTGCCCCCCCTCTCTTTTTACCCTTTTTCTACCTTGATACTGCAGGGGAGAGCCTGGGGAGCTTCCTCTCAGCGGAGCTGTGAAGAGAAAATGGCGCTGGTTAGTACTGAGGAAGAAGGCCCCGCCCCCTCAGCGGCGGGCTTCTGTCCCGGGTCTGTGTAATAAAATGGCGGGGGCTCGTACATATATACAATGTCCAGCTGTATATATGTGTCTTTTTGCCAAGAGTTATCCTAATTGCTGCCCAGGGCGCCCCCCCTGCGCCCTACAGTGACCGGAGTGTGTGGGTAGTGTGGGCGCAATGGCGTACAGCTGCAGTGCTGTGCGCTACCTCATGTGAAGACAGGAGTCTTCTGCCGCCGATTTCGATGTCTTCTTGCTTCTGACTTCTGGCTCTGCGAGGGGGACGGCGGCGCGGCTCCGGGAACGGACGACAAGGTCAGGTCCTGTGTTCGATCCCTCTGGAGCTAATGGTGTCCAGTAGCCTAAGAAGCGCAACCTAGCCGTAGTTAGTAGGTTTGCTTCTCTCCCCTCAGTCCCACGTAGCAGAGAGTCTGTTGCCAGCAGAAGCTCTCTGAAAATAAAAAAACCTAACTAAAATACTTTCTTATTAGCAAGCTCAGGAGAGCTCACTAAAAGCACCCAGCTCTGGCCAGGCACAGATTCTAACTGAGGTCTGGAGGAGGGGCATAGAGGGAGGAGCCAGGTAGTACTAAATCTTTCTTTAGAGTGCCCAGTCTCCTGCGGAGCCCGTCTATTCCCCATGGTCCTTACGGAGTCCCCAGCATCCACTAGGACGTTAGAGAAAAAAAAAAAAAAGTACCAGTAGCTTTATATAATATTCATACTTTTTATGCAGGATCAAACAGCTCAACGAGTAGGGAGTTTGATTAGAATTTAACAGGTCATAGGTTTGAATCCTGTTTATGGCAGTATATTGAAATGTGTTATTTAATTAAGGGTATTGTAACTGAATAACAACAAGCTCTCAAGTTAAGTGCATGAATGTGTTTATTATTTTACATATAAAATGTTTGAAGGGGCATTATAGCATGGGCTGTCCCTGGGATCAATCTTGTCATGCCCCTTCCACACCGGGCATGCACCTTATGTCCCTACTGGAAAATTGGGGAGGGGGGGGGGGGGGGGCAATTAACTCTCTGGCACATGGCACCAAAAATTCTTGTTACGGCTCTGCTTGCTGGGCTACCATATTCTTCCTTCATGTAGAAAGCATTTAAAATAGACAACAAACATTTTTCTACAAAATGAATTTTCATTTGATACGCAGATCTTTTTTTTTTTTTTTTTGGTCAAAACCTACACCCAGAATTTAGGTTTTTACAATTTTAGAAAGGTGGATTATCAGAGAAACAAGAATCACAGAATATTTATTTGTGGTGCTTATACGGTGGGGAAAAAAAAACTTTGTTTAGGTTTCCTTTCTTATAATTTCAATTAAAACCCCCACTATTTTTGGCTATTTGGGTGAAAAAAAAAAAAATTACAGTGTCAAGGTCATTTTCACCCTTCCTGAGCGATGTTGATCACTTTCTCAGCAAGTGTGTGTGCCGCAGCTGACCACCGATGCACGGCCCCGCGGGTCATTAACGCCCCTCGCTTCCAGGTGTGCAGGCAGCTCAATTTGGACTGCTGTCATATCGCTCAGTGTGTATGCCCGACCACAGATTGCCCTGGCCAGGGAGGGGAAACACTAGGCAACGTCGCTCATAAAGAATGTCGCCTAGTGTGTACCCACCTTTAGAATGAGTAAAAAGATTAATAGCATTTTTTGAAGGTAAAATTTGTGTGGGTACTACATAAAAAATTATTGATATTAATGTGACCTTGTTGTGTACTCAAACTGTACTGGGCTCATCCTCTGCTTCTTTCTTTAATTGTTTTCTTCACATGCCTTATTTTGGTTGCTAGAATCCCCGAGGATAGCAGTAATATCAGGTGTTCGCTTACAGGCAGATTATTTTCATTTGGTTGTTTACAAACAAAACTAGCCCAAAGCATGAAAAACAGCAAATATACCCAGCCAGCCATTACCCACATTACATGAGGTCACCATGATGCCAACTGGCACAAAAAAGATGGAGGCAAATTATCTTTAAGTGTCCACATTGTAATATGTATGCTTTCACCCAGCTGTTTCTCCAGATATATCTGCGTACATTAAAATGCCTTTCACATATTTTCCATGCCAATGATTCAACTGGGTGATCAACTCTAGACGGTTTCCATTCTATATAAATCTATTTAATTTTTACTTATATCACCTTCAGATTCCGGTGATGAATGCCTTTGTCATCTCTTTGTAGCACCAGCTTCCGTAGATCTTTGTTTTCTTTCTCCAGACGTTCAAGAATTCGCTGGTATTTCAGCTGAGACATAAAAACAACACAATTAAAAGACGGCACTGTGGTCCAGTCTAGGCTGACTTAATCTGTCCCCTACGAAATAGCAAAAAATTTAACTAAGATGTGCATTTACTGTTTCCACCTGCTCTTATCCTGGCTTTTCTTTGCCGGGCAGTACGATTTGTATACAGAGCAGACCGTATATGTATGTTTTTATGTATTTATCTGGGATCCGGTCTGAAGATTGACAGTATCTAGGTCGACAATGTTTAGGTCGACCACTATAGGTCGAGTCACTAGGTTGACATGGATGGAAGGTCGACAGGGTTTCTAGGTCGACATGTGCTAGGTCGACAGGTCTAAAGGTCGACATGAGTTTTTCACATTTTTTTTTCTGTTTTTTAATTTTTTCATACTTAACGATCCACGTGGACTACGATTGGAACGGTAATCTGTGCCGAGCGAAGCGGTAGCGGAGCGAAGGCACCATGCCCGAAGCATGGCGAGCGAAGCGAGCCATGCGAGGGGACGCGGTGCACTAATTTGGGATCCCGGTTACAATACGAAGAAAACTAAACCAAAAAAATAAAAATCCTCATGTCGACCTTTAGACCTGTCGACCTAGCACATGTCGACCTTCCATCCATGTCGACCTAGTGACTGTCGACCTAGATACTGTCGATTTGATGAACCACACCCATTTATCTAATGCAGTAACAATAGCTGGAATAAGCTGCAAGTGTGATACTTTCTATATAGCATTTGGTTTCAAAATATTAAAATATGCACGTGAGTGGTACAGTGAGCTGCGCAGAACCATCATACTATACTGGTCACCAAATGCTCCGAAATGATTCAACTAATAATATTTTTCTAAATTTGTTTCCCGTCAAAACATATACCTTTCATCAACTCTAGAATGTTACAAATTGCTCATTTTAAAGTGGACCTGTCATTATTTTTCTTGCTTTATTGCCTAATGCATATTCCATACTGTGGTTGGTAGAATAAAAAAAACCCAGGCTAAGGGTGAAAGGAGGGGGAGGGGGGGTTAATGGAGCCATGTACATTTGCGCAAGATCATCTTATTGAAATCACTGTTTATGCATCACGTTTAGGGTATAGACACAACCAGCATGGCAGTCAGCTGTCAGCCCTCCTAGTCTAATGTCCACACTTTGTTACTTCCATGCTGCCCACAGCTGGTCTGCCACACAGGTCGGCAGAAAACTGGTTTGGAGAGAACATAGTACTGAAATAAAAACAAATCTCTACTGGGTGGAACCCCGTCTTTGCTTAACTTACTGCATACAGCCACTACAAATACAAGTCCTGGTAACAAGTCCTGTAAGCGCAGTCATAAACATTACACACCCACCTGTGTCTGCAAAAGTTCTTCTTGTAGCTGATCAACTTTCTCTTTGTCAGATGCCTTAAACAGCAGATTGTGACACATTATTAGCTGTGGATGTTCCCATTACATATTTAAATAAATCACGATTTGCCACATACAAATGATTGACAAAATTAGATACTTATAATATTATGCAATTAAGTAGTGTCTTCTAAATAAACACGATATAGGAATATGATGCACTGTACCATAGCTTGCATCAACCCCATAGAATAATCAAAATAATACAAAATTTAATGTAAAAAAATCAAGCTTATGAATCATGGCAATATGACTGTTTCACCCCCTGCGACCACCATTGTTTCCTTCACTTTATTATGAAATCTTACTTACTGTGCCTCAAGATACTATAGTCTACCATTAATGTGAACCATATTTAAGTGATCCAGATAGGTTATTAATCCAGAATCCAAGTTAAATTGTGCATTCAAAGGGGGGAATTCAATTGTTTGAAAAGTTGGTTGGGTGTCTGTTTTTTCCTGTCTATGTGTACCATACAGTAATTGTCATTATCTTTCAAAACTTCTATACATCGCCACTCACCTACCACCAGACCATTATATTTTGATCTCATCTATATCACCTAACTATGTATGCCCACATAAGTCACTACCAACTGGTCAGGCATCTTTTGAGAGCTGTTTATGGCTAACATCACAGTAAGTTATTGCAAACATTCCACAAACAAAAATGGAACTTTCAAACAAATAACAAAAGCCATTTTAACAATAAGAACCAATAGCACCATTAGCAGAGCAGGAGCCGTGACAAGTGTGAGAACTGTGCCACTGGTGTCTGTGCCACTGCACACCATCATACAAATATCTCAAAACCTCTGCTGAAAATCCATCATACTGTATCTTTCTCTGCACTAAAAACTCCTCTTGTCATGAGCACCACTCACCAAATGACTGCATTATCAGCACCCAATGTGCGCACAGATTAGCCATCAGACATAATGTTTTTGCTACTAGGTCTGCTTATTTAACTATTTTTTCAAGAACATATACATATGATAGGGATCAGCTGCCCTTCCACAAAAAGGTCATAATCATCACATGCAGTAAAACAAAAAATAAGAATTTACTTACCGATAATTCTATTTCTCGTAGTCCGTAGTGGATGCTGGGGACTCCGTCAGGACCATGGGGTTTAGCGGCTCCGCAGGAGACAGGGCACAATAATAAAAGCTTTAGGATCAGGTGGTGTGCACTGGCTCCTCCCCCTATGACCCTCCTCCAAGCCTCAGTTAGGATACTGTGCCCGGACGAGCGTACACAATAAGGAAGGATATTGAATCCCGGGTAAGACTCATACCAGCCACACCAATCACACCGTACAACCTGTGATCTGAACCCAGTTAACAGTATGATAACAACGAAGGAGCCTCTGAAAAGATGGCTCACAACAAGAATAACCCGATTTTTGTAACAATAACTATGTACAAGTATTGCAGACAATCCGCACTTGGGATGGGCGCCCAGCATCCACTACGGACTACGAGAAATAGAATTATCGGTAAGTAAATTCTTATTTTCTCTAACGTCCTAAGTGGATGCTGGGGACTCCGTCAGGACCATGGGGATTATACCAAAGCTCCCAAACGGGCGGGAGAGTGCGGATGACTCTGCAGCACCGAATGAGAGAACTCCAGATCCTCCTCAGTCAGGGTGTGCCCCTGACCAAGTAGCAGCTCGGCAAAGTTGTAAAGCCGAGACCCCACGGGCAGCCGCCCAAGATGAGCCCACTTCCTTGTGGAATGGGCTTTTACTGATTTTGGCTGTGGCAAGCCTGCCACAGAATGTGCAAGCTGAATTGTACTACAAATCCAGCGAGCAATCGTCTGCTTAGAAGCAGGAACACCCATCTTGTTGGGTGCATACAGGCTAAACAGCGAGTCAGATTTTCTGACTCCAGTCGTCCTGGAAACATATATTTTCAGGGCCCTGACAACGTCAAGTAACTTGGAGTCCTCCAAGTCCCTAGTAGCCGCAGGTACCACAATAGGTTGGTTCATGTGAAAAACAGAAAACACCTTAAGGAGAAATTGAGGACGAGTCCTCAATTCTGCCCTGTCAGAATGAAAAATTAAGTAAGGGCTTTTATATGATAAGGCCGCCCATTCTGACACACGCCTGGCTGAAGCCAGGGCTAATAGAATCTTCACCTTCCATGTGAAATATTTTAATTCCACAGTGGTGAGTGGATCAAACCAATGTGACTTTAGGAAACTCAAAACAACATTGAGATCCCAAGGTGCCACTGGGGGCACAAAAGGAGGCTGTATATGCAGTACCCCTTTTACAAACGTCTGAACTTCAGGCACTGAAGCCAGTTCTTTCTGGAAGAAATTTGACAGGGTCGACTCGAAATTTGAACCTTAATGGACCCTAATTTTAGGCCCATAGACAGTCCTGTTTTCAGGAAATGTAGGAAACGACCCAGTTGGAATTCCTCTGTAGGGACCTTCTTGGCCTCACACCACGCAACATATTTTCGCCAAATGCGGTGAAAATGTTTTGCGGTTACATCCTTCCTGGCTTCGACCAGGGTAGGGATGACTTCATCTGGAATGCCCTTTCAGGATCCGGCGTTCAACTGCCATGCCGTCAAACGCAGCCGCGGTAAGTCTTGGAACAGACAAGGCCCCTGCTGGAGCAGGTCCTTTCTTAAAGGTAGAGGCCACGGTTCTTCCGTGAGCATCTCTTGAAGTTCCGGGTACCAAGTCCTTCTTGACCCATCCGGAACCACGAGTATCGTTCTTACTCATCTCCTTCTTATGATTCTCAGTACTTTTGGTATGAGATGCATAGGAGGGAACACATACCCTGACTGGTACACCCACAGTGTTACCAGAGCGTCCACCGCTATTGCCTGAGGGTCCCTTGACCTGGCGCAATATTTGTCTAGTTTTTTGTTCAGGCGGGACGCCATCATGTCCACCTTTGGTTTTTCCCAACGGTTTACAATCATGTGGAAGACTTCCCGCTGAAGTCCCCACTCTCCCGGGTGGAGGTTATGCCTGCTGAGGAAGTTTGCTTCCCAGTTTTCCACTCCCGGAATTAACACTGCTGAGAGTGTTATCACATGATTTTTCGCCCAGCGAAGAATCCTTGCAGTTTCTGCCATTTCCCTCCTGCTTCATGTGCCGCCCTGTCTGTTTACATGGGCGACTGCCGTGATGTTGTCCCACTGGATCAATACCGGCTGACCTTGAAGCAGAGGTCTTGCTAAGCTTAGAGCCTTGTAAATTGCCCTTAGCTCCAGTATATTTATGTGGAGAGAAGTCTCCAGACTTGATCACACTCCCTGGAAATTTTTTCCTTGTGTGACTGCTCCCCAGCCACTCAGGCTGGCATCCGTGGTCACCAGGACCCAGTCCTGAATGTCGAATCTGCGGCCCTTTCATAGATGAGCACTCTGCAGCCACCGCAGAAGAAAACACCCTTGTCCTTGGAGACAGGGTTATCCGCTGATGCATCTGAAGATGCGATCCGGACCATTTTCCCAGCAGATTCCACTGAAAGGTTCTTGCGTGAAATCTACCGAATGGGATCGCTTTGTAAGAAACCACCATTTTTCACAGGACCCTTGTGCAATGATGCACTGATACTTTTCCTGGTTTTAGGAGGTTCCTGACTAGCTCGGATAACTCCCTGGTCTTCTTCTCCGGGAGAAAACATCCTTTCCTGGACTGTGTCCAGAATCATTCCTAGGAACATTAGACGTGTCGTCGGAAAAAGCTGCGATTTTGGAATATTTAGAATCCACTCGTGCTGTCGTAGAACTACTTGAGATAGTGCTACTCCGACCGCCAACTGTTCTCTGGACCTTGCCCTTATCAGGAAAGCGTCCATATTTCTTTTAGGAAGAATCATCATTTCGGCCATTACCATGGTAAAGACCCGGGGTGCCGTGGACAATCCAAACGGCAGCGTCTGAACTGATAGTGACAGTTCTGTACCACGAACCTGAGATACCCTTGGTGAGAAGGGCAAAATTTGGACATGTAGGTAAGCGTCCCTGATATCCAGTGACACCATATCGTCCTGGTTCGCTATCACTGCTCTGAGTGACTCCATCTTGATTTGAACCCTTGTATGTAATTGTTCAAATCTTATAGATCTCACTGAGCCGTTTGGCTTCAGTACCACAATATAGTGTGGAATAATACCCCTTCCCTTGTTGTAGGAGGGGTACTTTGATTATCACCTGCTGGGAATACAGCCTGTGAATTTTTTTCCAATACTGCCTCCCTGTCGGAGGGAGACGTTGGTAAAGCAGACTTCAGGAACTTGTGAGGGGAAGACGTCTCGAATTTCCAATGTACACCTGGGATACTACGTGTAGGATCCAGGAGTCCACTTGCGAGTGAGCCCACTGCGTGCTGAAAATCTTGAGATGACCCCCCACCGCACCTGAGTCCGCTTGTATGGCCCCAGCGTCATGCTGCGGACTTGGCAGAAGCTGTGGAGGACTTCTGTTCCTGGGAATGGGCTGCCTGCTGCAGTCTTCTTCCCTTTCCTCTAACCCTGGGCAGATATGACTGGCCTTTTGCCCGCCTGCCTTTATGGGTACGAAAGGACTGAGACTGAAAAGACTGTGTCCTTTTCTGCTGAGATGCGACTTGGGGTAACAAAAGTGGATTTTCCAGCTGTTGCCATGGCCACCAGGTCCGATGGACCGCCCCTTTATACGGCAATACTTCCATGTGCCGTCTGGAATCTGCATCACCTGACCACTGTCGTGTCTATAAACATCGTCTGGCAGATATGGACATCACATCTACTCTTGATGCCAGAATGCAAATATCCCTCTGCGCATCTCGCATATATAGAAATGCATCCTTAAAATGCTCTATAGTCAATAAAATATTGTTCCTGTCAAGGGTATCAATATTTTCAGTCAGGAAATCCGACCAAGCCCCCCCAGCGCTGCACATCCAGGCTGAGGCGATTGCTGGTCGTAGTATAACACCAGTATGTGTGTATATACTTTTTAGGATATTTTTCAGCTTCCTATCAGCTGGCTCTTTGAGGGCGGCCGTATCTGGAGACGGTAACGCCACTTGTTTTTATAAGCGTGTGAGCGCCTTATCCACCCTAAGGTGTGTTTCCCAACTCGCCCTCACTTCTGGCGGGAAAGGGTATAC
The DNA here is from genome assembly GCF_028390025.1 of Pseudophryne corroboree. NCBI lineage: Eukaryota > Metazoa > Chordata > Amphibia > Anura > Myobatrachidae > Pseudophryne > Pseudophryne corroboree. The sequence continues at coordinate 330,557,053 of NC_086447.1, read as the reverse complement.
CTCCAATAATTTTCTATCGGAGGAAACCCACGTATCATCACACACTTTAATTTATCTGATTCAGGAAAAACTACAAGTAGATTATTCCCACCCTACATAATACCCTTATTTGTGGTACTTGTAGTATCAGAAATATGTAACACCTCCTTCATTGCCCTTAACATGTAACGTGTGGCCCTAAAGGAAAATACGTTTGTTTCTTCACCGTCGACACTGAAGTCAGTGTCCGTGTCTGTGTCGACCAACTGAGGTAAATGGGCGTTTTTACAAGCCCCTGACGGTGTCTGAGACGCCTGGACAGGTACTAATTTGTTTGCCGGCCGTCTCATGTCGTCAACCGACCTTGCATCGTGTTGACATTATCACGTAATTCCTAAATAAGCCATCCATTCCGGTGTCGACTCCCTAGAGAGTGACATCACCAATACAGGCAATTTGCTCCGCCTCCTCACCAACATCGTCCTCCTACATGTCGACACACACGTACCGACACACAGCACACACACAGGGAATGCTCTGATAGAGGACAGGACCCCACTAGCCCTTTGGGGAGACAGAGGGAGAGTTTGCCAGCACACACCAAAAACGCTATAATTATACAGGGACAACCCCTTATACAAGTGTTTTCCCTTATAGCATTTTCACATATGTAATCATATCGCCAAATAAGTGCCCCCCCTCTCTGTTTTAACCCTGTTTCTGTAGTGCAGTGCAGGGGAGAGCCTGGGAGCCTTCCTCACAGCAGAGCTGAGCAGGAAAATGGCGCCGTGTGCTGAGGAGAATAGGCCCCGCCCCCTAAAACGGCGGGCTCTTCTCCCGGAGTTTGTGAGATCTGGCAGGGGTTAAATACATCCATATAGCCTCAAGGGCTATATGTGATGTATTTTAGCCATAAAAAAGGTATAATACATTGCTGCCCAGGGCGCCCCCCCCAGCGCCCTGCACCCTCAGTGACCGCTGGTATGAAGTGTGCTGACAACAATGGCGCACAGCTGCAGTGCTGTGCGCTACCTTATGAAGACTGAAAGTCTTCTGCCGCCTGTTTCTGGACCTCTGGACCTCTTCAACTTCGGCATCTGCAAGGGGGGTCGGCGGCACGGCTCCGGGACGAACCCCAGGGTGAGACCTGTGTTCCGACTCCCTCTGGAGCTAATGGTGTCCAGTAGCCTAAGAAGCAAATCCATCCTGCACGCAGGTGAGTTTACTTCTCTCCCCTAAGTCCCTCGTAGCAGTGAGCCTGTTGCCAGCAGGACTCACTGAAAATAAAAAACCTAACTTAAACTTTTATTCTAAGCAGCTCAGGAGAGCCACCTAGATTGCACCCTTCTCGGCCGGGCACAAAAATCTAACTGAGGCTTGGAGGAGGGTCATAGGGGGAGGAGCCAGTGCACACCACCTGATCCTAAAGCTTTTATTATTGTGCCCTGTCTCCTGCGGAGCCGCTAAATCCCATGGTCCTGACGGAGTCCCCAGCATCCACTTAGGACGTTAGAGAAATGAAGCATTACAAAACTTTCCCTGTATAAGTGATTATGTATAAAACTTATCACTGCTACCAGTGCCCTAAGACCCATCACCTTGCGCTTCTGCTGTGCAGTGCCCGTGTTAATGTTCCCAGCAGCCCTGCGTGCCTCCTCTTCATGTTGCTTGAGCTGCTCTTGTAATAGAATGAGATCACCAAGCAAACCCTGCCATGAGTTTACAGAGAGAGAGACGCGGTGAAGGTGGAGGACAAAACGTGATGACAATGATGGGGTGCAAATAGTAGGGCATAACAAAGGTAAAATGACAGACAACGGTCTAGAAGCAAAAGTACATACTGTACAAGCATGCAGCATAATGTGAATACTAGAATACTACAGGTAAAGCAGCACGGCTTAAAGCATATTGCAGATTTCAAACACTGACTAGTGGCAGATACCACCGTCTGGCCTTTTAGTGGATATACTGTAGGAATAAAATGATGTAGGTGTGTGATAACGTTGTGTTCCCTGCGGACTGCGGCATGCTCTTAATAGCCAAACAAACGTCTTGTATTTGAATGGTCAATATTTCCCAATGCGAGGGGCTACTTCCGGAGTGCTGCCATGCCATAACATCACATGTACATGACTTCTATCACTGCTCTGTAGTTAGGCGTAGGTCATCAAGCTACTATACTATAAAACAATACTAGCACGTGAGCTCAGAATTACGGAAAAAGCAACAAGCGGGGGCAGAGAATAACATTTGGCCTATTCACTTCAGAAGTCATCTAGGATATATAGTAGAAAAACAAGGAGGTTTGCATTTATAAAACATCATGCACAATCTATAGAACAACTGCTAACTCTTCAGTCAGCCTATACTGGACAATGGAGAATGTTTAATGCCCCTTGTTTAGGTCAAAAAACGGACAGCCATGCAGAAAATGTGCGTAATAAGTAATACTGCTAGTAAAAGATTGTGTAGTATCAATGTGTTACTAAATGTTTAACTCCATTATGTATATTTCCTTACACTGTACAAAGGAAATAATAAGAATTTACTCACCGGTAATTCTATTTCTCGTAGTCCGTAGTGGATGCTGGGTACTCCGTAAGGACCATGGGGAATAGACAGGCTCCGCAGGAGACTGGGCACTTTTAAAAGAAAGATTAGGTACTATATCTGGTGTGCACTGGCTCCTCCCTCTATGCCCCTCCTCCAGACCTAAGTTAAGGAAACTGTGCCCGGAAGAGCTGACATTACTAGGAAAGGATTTGGAATCCAGGGTAAGACTCATACCAGCCACACCAATCACACCGTACAACTTGTGATAATTATACCCAGTTAACAGTATGAACAACAACTGAGCCTCATTAAACTGATGACTCAGAACAATAACCCTTTAGTTAAGCAATAACTATATACAAGTATTGCAGAAAGTCCGCACTTGGGACGGGCTCCCAGCATCCACTACGGACTACGAGAAATAGAATTACCGGTGAGTAAATTCTTATTTTCTCTGACGTCCTAGTGGATGCTGGGTACTCCGTAAGGACCATGGGGATTATACCAAAGCTCCCAAACGGGCGGGAGAGTGCGGATGACTCTGCAGCACCGAATGAGCAATCAAGGTCCTCCTCAGCCAGGGTATCAAACTTGTAGAATTTTGCAAAAGTGTTTGATCCCGACCAAGTAGCAGCTCGGCAAAGTTGTAAAGCCGAGACCCCTCGGGCAGCCGCCCAAGAAGAGCCCACCTTCCTCGTGGAATGGGCTTTTACTGATTTAGGATGCGGCAGTCCAGCCGCAGAATGTGCAAGTTGAATCGTGCTACAGATCCAGCGAGCAAAAGTCTGCTTTTAAGCAGGAGCACCCAGCTTGTTGGGTGCATGCAGGATAAACAGCGAGTCAGTTTTCCTGACTCTAGCCGTCCTGGAAACATAGATTTTCAGGGCCCGGACTACGTCCAGCAACTTGGAATCCTCCAAGTCCCGAGTAGCCGCAGGCACCACAAGAGGTTGGTTCAAATGAAACGCTGATACCACCTTTGGGAGAAATTGGGGACGCGTCCTCAATTCTGCCCTGTCCATATGGAAAATCAGATATGGGCTTTTACAGGACAAAGCCGCCAATTCTGACACACGCCTAGCTGAGGCCAAGGCCAACAGCAGGACTACCTTCCACGTGAGATACTTCAACTCCACGGTCTGAAGTGGCTCAACCAATGTGATTTTAGGAAAACCAACACAACGCTGAGATCCCAAGGTGCCACTGGAGGCACAAAAGGGGCTGAATATGCAGCACTCCCTTAACAAACGTCTGAACTTCAGGCAGTGAAGCCAGTTCTTTTTGAAAGAAAATAGACAGGGCCGAAATCTGGACTTTAATGGACCCTAATTTTAGGCCCATAGTCACTCCTGACTGTAGGAAGTGCAGAAATCGACCCAGCTGAAATTCCTCTGTTGGGGCCATCCTGGCCTCACACCAAGCAACATATTTTCGCCATATACGGTGATAATGATGTGCTGTCACGTCTTTCCTAGCCTTTATCAGCGTAGGAATCACTCAATCAGGAATGCCCTTTTCCGTTAGGATCCGGCGCTCAACCGCCATGCCGTCAAACGCAGTCGCGGTAAGTCTTGGAACAGACAGGGCCCCTGCTGTAACAGGTCCTGTCTGAGAGGCAGAGGCCATGGGTCCTCTGAGATCATTTCATGTAGTTCTGGGTACCAAGTTCTTCTTGGCCAATCCGGAACGATGAGTATAGTTCTTACTCCTCTCTTTCTTACTATCCTCAGTACCTTGGGTATGAGAGGAAGAGGAGGGAACACATAAACCGACTGGTCCCTTGACCTGGCGCAATATTTTTTAGCTTTTTGTTGAACACTGCTGACAGTGCTAGCACGTGATTTTCCGCCCTTCGGGGAATCCTTGTGGCTTTTGCCATCGCCATCCTGCTTCTTGCGCCGCCCTGTCGGTTTACATGGGCGACCGCCGTGATGTTGTCTGACTGAATCAGCACTGGTTTGTTTTGAAGCAGGGGTTCTGCTTGACTCAGGGCATTGTAACTGGCCCTTAGTTCCAGAATATTTATGTGTAGGGAAGTCTCCTGACTCGACCACTGTCCTTGGAAGTTTCTTCCCTGAGTGACTGCCCCCCAACCTCGGAGGCTTGCATCCGTGGTCACCAGGACCCAGTCCTGAATGCCGAATCTGCGGCCCTCGAGAAGATGAGCACTCTGCAGCCACCACAGCAGAGACACCCTGGCCCTCGGGTACAGGGTGATCAACCGATGCATCTGAAGATGCGATCCGGACCACTTGTCTAACAGATCCCACTGAAAGATCCTTGCATGGAACCTGCCGAAGGGAATTGCTTCGTAAGAAACTACCTTCTTTCCCAGGACTCGCATGCAGTGATGCACCGACACCTGTTTTGGTTTCAGGAAGTTCCTGACCAGAGATGACAATTCCTGGGTCTTCTCCTCCGGGAGAAACACCTTCTTCTGTTCTGTGTCCAGAATCATGCCCAAGAACAGCAGACGCGTCGTAGGAATCAGCTGCGACTTTGGGATATTCAGAATCCAGCCGTGCTGTTGTAGCACTTCCCGAAATAGTGCTACTCCGACTAACAACTGCTCCTTGGACCTCGCCTTTATAAGGAGATCGTCCAAGTAAGGGATAATTATAACTCCCTTCTTTCGAAGGAGTATCATCATTTCGGCCATTACCTTGGTAAATACCCTCGGTGCCGTGGACAGACCAAACGGCAACGTCTGGAATTGGTAATGACAGTCCTGTACCACAAACCTGAGGTACTCCTGGTGAGGTGGGTAAATGGGGACATGTAGGTAAGCATCCTTGATGTCCAGTGACACCATAAAATCCCCCTCTTCTAGGCTTGCAATAACCGCCCTGAGCGATTCCATTTTGAACTTGAACTTCCTTATATAAGTGTTCAAGGATTTCAAATCTAGAATGGGTCTCACCGGACCGTCTGGTTCCGTTACCACAAACATTGTGGAATAGTAGCCCCGTCCCTGTTGAAGGAGGGGAACTTTGATTATCACCTGCTGAAGGTACAGCTTGTGAATTGCCGCCAGTACTACCTCCCTTTCCTTGGGAGCAGCAGGCAAGGCTGATTTGAGGTAACGGCGAGGGGGAGACGCCTCGAACTCCAGCTTGTATCCCTGAGATACCACCTGTAGAGCCCAGAGATCCACCTGTGAGCGAACCCACTGGTCGCTGAAGTTCCGGAGACGCGCCCCCACCGCACCTGGCTCCACCTGTGGAGCCCCAGCGTCATGCGGTGGACTTAGTGGAAGCAGGGGATGATTTTTGTTACTGGGAACTGGCTGTCTGGTGCAGCTTTTTCCCTCTACCCCTGCCTCTGGGCAGAAAGGACGCGCCTCTGACCCGCTTGCCTTTCTGAGGCCGAAAGGACTGTACTTGATAATACGGTGCTTTCTTAGGCTGTGAGGGAACCTGAGGTAAAAAAGTCGACTTCCCAGCTGTTGCTGTGGATATGAGGTCCGAGAGACCGTCCCCAAACAATTCCTCACCCTTATAAGGCAAAACCTCCATGTGCCTTTTAGAATCAGCATCACCTGTCCACTGCCGAGTCCATAATACTCTCCTGGCAGAAATGGACATTGCATTAATTCTAGATGCCAGCCGGCAAATGTCCCTCTGTGCATCCCTCATATATAAGACGACGTCTTTAATATGCTCTATGGTTAGCAAAATAGTATCCCTGTCAAGGGAATCAATGTTATCTGACAGGGTATCAGACCAAGCAGCTGCAGCACTACACATCCATGCTGAAGCAATCGCAGGTCTCAGTATAGTACCTGAGTGTGTATACACAGACTTCAGGATAGCCTCCTGCTTTCTATCTGCAGGCTCCTTTAAGGCGGCCGTGTCCTGAGACGGCAGTGCCACCTTTTTTGATAAGCGTGTGAGCGCCTTATCCACCCTAGGGGATGTTTCCCAACGTAACCTGTCCGTTGGCGGGAAAGGGTACGCCATCAGCAACCTCTTAGAAATCACTAATTTTTTATCTGGGGAACACCACGCTTCTTCACACAATTCATTTAACTCATCAGATGGGGGAAAAGTCACTGGCTGCTTTTTCTCCCCAAACATAATACCCTTTTTTGTGGTAACCGGGTCAATGTCAGAAATGTGCAACACATTTTTCATAGCCGTAATCATGCATCGGATGGCCCATGTGGACTGTACATTTGTCTCATCCTCGTCTACACTGGAGTCAGACTCCGTGTCGACATCTGTGTCTGCCATCTGAGGTAGCGGGCGTTTTTGAGCCCCTGATGGCCTCTGAGATGCCTGGGCAGGCGCGGGCTGAGATGCCGGCTGTCCCAAAGCTGCGTCATCGAACCTTTTATGCAAGGAGTTGACACTGTCGGTTAATACCTTCCACATATCCATCCACTCTGGTGTCGGCCCCGCAGGGGGCGACATCACACTTATCGGCACCTGCTCCGCCTCCACGTAAGCGTCCTCCTCAAACATGTCGACACAGCCGTACCGACACACCGCACACACACACAGGGAATGCTCTGACTGAGGATAGGACCCCACAAAGTCCTTTGGGGAGACAGAGAGGGAGTATGCCAGCACACACCAGAGCGCTATATACAGAGGGATTTACACTAACAGAAAGTGAATTTTCCCCCAATAGCTGCTTATATCACCTTTGCGCCTAAATTTATGTGCCCCCCCTCTCTTTTTTACCCTTCTCGTAGTGTATACTGCAGGGGAGAGCCTGGGGAGCGTCCTTCCAGCGGAGCTGTGAAGAGAAAATGGCGCTGGCTGTGCTGAGGAAGATAGCCCCGCCCCTTCAGCGGCGGGCTTCTCCCGCTTTTTTAATAATATTTATGGCGGGGGATTAGGCACATATACAGTTTATAACTGTATTATGTGCATTTTGCCAAAAAGGTATACATATTGCAGCCCAGGGCGCCCCCCCCAGCGCCCTGCACCCACCAGTGACCGGAGCGTGTGGTGTGCTGTGGGAGCAATGGCGCACAGCTGCAGTGCTGTGCGCTACCTTATTGAAGACCGGAGTCTTCAGCCGCTGATTTTCTCCGGGTTCTTCCATCTTCTGGCTCTGCAAGGGGGACGGCGGCGCGGCTCCAGGAACGGACGATCGAGGTCGGGCCCTGTGTTCGATCCCTCTGGAGCTAATGGTGTCCAGTAGCCTTAGAAGCACAAGCTAGCTGCAAGCAGGTAGGTTTGCTTCTCTCCCCTCAGTCCCTCGTAGCAGTGAGTCTGTTGCCAGCAGATCTCACTGAAAATAAAAAACCTAACAAATACTTTCTTTTCTAGTAAGCTCAGGAGAGCCCACCAGGTGCATCCAGCTCTGGCCGGGCACAGATTCTAACTGAGGTCTGGAGGAGGGGCATAGAGGGAGGAGCCAGTGCACACCAGATATAGTACCTAATCTTTCTTTTAAGAGTGCCCAGTCTCCTGCGGAGCCCGTCTATTCCCCATGGTCCTTACGGAGTACCCAGCATCCACTAGGACGTCAGAGAAACTTAGATTCTAAGGGTCATTTTATGTAACAGAATACCACATCTAAGCCTTGCTGTTCTAATTATGGTTTGTCTTTTATATTATTGGTGTAAGAGGTCTATGTATACCCATCTCCTCCCAGTGATGCAGTCACATGACATCACTAGCTTTCAAAAGTTTCTAGAAAACTAGTTACAAAAAATAAATAAAAATAATAATAAATTGCGGGCAAGTGACAAGCAAGGGGTAGGATGGGTGGAGGGTTTCTAGGAAGCTTGGTTAAGTTATGAGATTTCAGAACTGTTGGGATAAACACCGCTAGCATTTAATTACATACAGACTATATAAAGAGGGTTTCTCTTTAAATCCAATTATAACACAAATTGTGTGGTGTTACACATGTATTGCTAGGAATGCAGGCAGGTTGCACATTTTAATACAATGAACATTTAATCAATCAGGTATCATAGGATTACAGTTTTGTTTTTTTTACAGTTCAGTCTTGGGTTTCTTGAACTCTGTCACAGGCATGTAAATGTCTTACCACAGAAGGAGCGCAGGATGTATTAGTGCTAAACATAGGCAAAATCCTAACATACTACACCACTTTGTGTAGTAAATAAATGCAGCATATAATCCTCTCACAGATAGCACGCACACAAATCCTGCTACAGACTGACCCCAGAGAGATGGAAATAGTGACACGTTATAAATCAGATGTCAGTGACCACAGCAAAAGCCAAACAAATGTGTGTATACTATATGTAAAGAAGTCTGCTTCCCAAACCAAAATCACCTTTGTTACTCAGTAGCATGAGACATCTATATTTGTGCACAGTCATAGGACAGAGTAAAGCCTGGTATACACTGTGCAGATCAGTTTAATGTTCCAATCTTCGGAGCATTCAATGAGATCACGAGGTCGGGTATTTTGATTTTTAAGCAACTCATAAGATGCAACCTCCTGTTCCAACCACTGTAGGAGCGTTTGAAGCAGTTTATTGGCTATCGCTCCTGCATAAACACCAACCATTTGCCCGGCAAAAGGTTAACTTCAGATGGGAAATTACTGCTCTCTTGGCCTTAAGTAAAACAGTAATGGAAATAAATGATTGTATTTCTCTCCAAAACTGTAAAGTGCAGATTATGGTTTTTGATCTGCTCAAACACTGTGGACTTGGATGCGGTCAATTTATCCAAAATCAAAATCCTGACGGTCAAAATACAGACAACCATTGACCAACGGTCAAAATACCGACATTTAAAATACAGACGTGGTCAAAAAGTTAACATGAGTTTTTCCTGATTCTTTCATTGAAACAGACTTGTTCATACTTTACCATCCCAGTGGACCTGGAGGGGGAATATAATAGTACCCGAAGCATGGCGAGCGCAGCAAGCCATGCGAGGGGACATGGTACACTTACATGGTGCCCATGCCGACATACACACCAAAAAATTTATGAAAAACTTGTGACGACTTTTTGATCTGTCGACATTTTAAATGTCGGTATTTTAAAAGTTGGTATTTTGACCTTGTCTGTATTTTGACCTTGTCAGGATTTTGACCGTCGGTCAAGTGTTGTTGGTATTTTGACAGTAGGGATTTTGATTGTAGGTATTTCATACTAAACCCATAGGAATACCTCATCATATATTCCAATAGGAACTTGAAATCTACAAAGATTATGGAGGGTATTTATCAAAACTTTGACAAAAGAGATACAATTGTGAGAGATAAAGTACCAACTAATCAGCTGCTGTCATTTTTCAAACACAGCCTGTAAAATGTAAGGTAGAAGCTCGTTAGTACTTTATCGCTCACAATTCTATCTCTCTTGTAGCTTTGATAAATACTCCCCTATAAGGCAATAGAAAATAATACTTATACAATCCCATTTTTTGGCTCCTAAACATGGGCATAAGAAACACAACCATAACAAGATTACACTTTAGAACAGAGGTCCTCAAACTCGGTCCTCGGGGGCCCACACAGTGCATGTTTTGCAGGTCTCCTCACAGAATCACAAGTGAAATAATTAGCTCCACCTGTGGACCTTTTAAAATGTGTCAGTGAGTAATTAATACACCTGTGCACCTGCTGGGTTACCTGCAAAACATGCACTGTGTGTGGTCCTGAGGACCGAGTTTGAGGACCTCTGCTTTAGAACATAAACTGTTCACACCAACACAAAAACAAAAGAGTACATTAATAAACATTTACAATTTTTTATTTTGATTGTGGATTGCTTGCACAGACGGTAGGTAAGCTCCACTCTCTTAAGGTGGGTACACACTATTAGATATATCTGCAGATCAATTGATCTGCAGATATATCTATGTACGGATCGGGCAGTGTGCTGTGCGTACACACAGCCCGATCCGTCAAGGGACTGACGTCATGAACTGGGCGGGCGCTCGCGCCTGCCCAGTTCACCTGTCAATCACCGCCGGCCGCCGCAGCATGTGTACGGGCGGTCGGACGACCGCCCCGTACACACACAGCGACGGGCCAATATATCGTTAGATATATTGGCTGTCGGCTGTGCTGCGCGGCCGACGCGATACGTCTGTGAACGACGGAGTTCACAGACGTATCGCCCGTACACACTGGCCGACGGTTCCGCGATGTATCGGCCGTTCAAGAGAACGGCCGATACATCGACCAGTGTGTACGGGCCTTTAGCCACATGTTACAGAAGGAAAAGTAACATTACTATCACTATAAACCTACTCTTACCTAATTTACAAAAAGAAAAAAATGAAATCCCCTACCAGCATTAGACTATGTACAAACAAATTCCCTTTTATCCTCCAGCAGTACACAAAACACATGTATAGCCACTCATAAATGGAAGAGAAAGAATAATGCCTAGTTTAAAACAACTGTTTGGGGACTTTACTGCTAAAGGTTACAGCCACAGATGCAGCCATATACACCTACCAAAATATGACAAATGTATGAGGTGGCAATTATAAACTATACTGCAGACTTGTCCTACCACAGCTCATTTGCAGTTGAGTATCTCATATTCAAAATGCTTGGGACCAGAAGTATTTTGGATATCGGATTTTTCCGTATTTTGGAATAATCGCATACATCATGGTGATGGGACCCAAGTCTAAGCACATAATGAATTTATGTTTCATATATACCTTATACACACAGCCTGATGGTAATTTTAGCTAATATTTTTAATAAACTGTGCATTAAACAAAGTTTGTGTACATACACACAATTCATTTATGTTTCATATACATCTTATACACACAGCCTGAAGGTCATTTAATACAATATTTTTAATAACTTTGTGTATTATTCAAAGTTTGTGTACATTGAGACATCAGAAAACAAAGGTTTCACTATCTCACTCTCACTCAAAAAATTCCGTATTTCGGAATATTCCGTAATTTGGAATATTTGGATATGGGATACTCAACCTGTATTGGTGTGACTCAGTCAGACATGACCGCTTAATCATACAGCAACAACAGTGAAAGAGAAAAAAGTTGCTGTCTTGGGGTATCCAATCAGCCGCAGTATTTACCCGCGGGTAATGGATTCGTCCCAAGCTATGCTATTGAACCCAAAAAGGCAGTTCGAGGTGCAGCTTATAAGGGATTAAGCGCCGGAATTTCGGGGACACGAACACGAAAACACACAGGTTTCACTGAACCGGTGTATTTTCGCATGAGAATGATTTTTTGGGGGGGAATCCTAATAGGATGAATTTTGGACTGTGCTGCGTCCTCACCTCTGGAGCCACTTTGACTACTTTACGGAAGTTGCGGGAGGCTCCCGATTTTTGGGGTAGCCCCCTGCACCCCAGGAAGAGCAGGCAGATCCCCAGGAAGAGCAGGCAGGTCCGTGGGGTAGGGGGAGGGGCTAAAATGATGCAAATCATGTCATTTTAGCCCCACCCCTTCCAGTGGATGTGGGACTGCAGCAGTTCCCTAGGTGTGGGCGGGGCTTATGTCAGTGCCAACCCCCCCCCCCCCCAAAGTTCCCTGCTGCGTCTGATCTTCTGACTTCTCTCGCCCCCCAGACAGGAGGCGTCAAAAATAGAGAAGTATGCTCCGGGGCCACCACTGCCCATAACACACCCATGCCACTCCTATAAAATGCCACTCCCATAACGCACCTATGTCCCTCCCATAACACACCGATGTTCCTCACATAACTTGCAAAGACTTTAGGTCACCTCCCAGTCTCCGCCCTGAACTGCCCATGGATCGCAGAAGCCACCTCATGCAATAGTGAGTATCCCTGACGAAGCCCTGGATGGGAGAAACGCGTTGGATTGCTGCATGTCAACTTCAGGAGCTGGAGCTCAACCCCAATCACCACTGATCTGCTGACGACACGTAAATCCCGGAAGCCGCGAAACCGGAAGCTACTGGCCTGCGTTCCACGCTTGCGGGCCAGACGATACGCGCTGTATCGGAGCTCTGGGAATCGGCTGTCCGGTCCCACTAGAGGTCCTGCAGTTACGGACCCGTGGGAAAGGAGGGAACGGAGGACCCAGTACACTCACGGTTTACAGGTACTGTTACCGGATAAACACTATTTTGCATATGTGTGCTGTACAAAAAGGAAGAGTCCTGAAAATCACTAATACAATATAAACAGCCACAGTGGAAAAGGGTACATTAGACCGTGATCTTTATAAGAAACCCATCAGCTACTTAACTTAAGCGGCTGGAACGAGGTGATACACGGTAGTACAAGTAAATAGGAAGACCCATATAAATAAATAAAAAACTGCTATTCTAAAGGACATTTATTACTATCCACGTGGGATAAACAGGTCTCGGGACTTTTTCTCTCATGCCTTTTGGAGCAAGCATTGAATTATATTTATATTTATGAGTATTGGCACACTGATACGACTATTTGTGAAAAACAATAGATCATTATCACATTGTTGCATTCATTTTGTATATGCTAAGCTAAAGTGTGCTATTTTCTTTAAATTAAATTTTATTATTTAATGAATATGTTTTATATGTACAAATAAATTTAGAATCAGTCTGACCACTCCCCCCTGGCATTCTCTTCTTTACCCCTGGTGCGCCAAGGTTTTTTCCTATTTATTCAGTCCACACTAGTAAGGGTACTAGTTTACCTATGGGCTGCACCATTCTCTACTAATCAAATTATACCCCATATCTTCCTTTTTCTCTGTCTTTTCACACCATTATTTCTTCCTATCTTTTTCAAATTAACGTCCTTATAAACCTAAAGGGGTTGCGCAGATAGTATTTGTCCTTATACGCAACTGCGGGCATCATAACACTCTGTGGTCCACGCAGTAAGGACTGGTACGGGACTGCATGCGCTCAGTTTGCTGATTTTTCGCTCCTAACATCCGTTCTTTCAGCCGCGTGCACCACTGAATCAGGCCCTATGAGAGGGGCTGACTAGATGGGCCAAGTGATTCTGATCTGCCGTCAAATTCTATGCTTCTATGACTGCCCGGAAAAAATATTGGAGAAAAAAAAAAAAAAAACTGTTGTTTTTCACACCCAATGCTTTTCGACGGTAATTGGATACCCCTATTAGAAGATGCACAAACATACGGTAGAAATAAAATACAACTTTTATTGGGTATTTATAAAATATTCATCAGAACAGCGCTAGTGAAATATTCAAGACATACAAGTATAAAATAAAAGCAAATAGTTACGTGTACAAAGTAGGAAAAAATAAGAATTTACTTACCGATAATTCTATTTCTCGTAGTCCGTAGTGGATGCTGGGGACTCCGTCAGGACCATGGGGTTTAGCGGCTCCGCAGGAGACCGGGCACAATAATAAAAGCTTTAGGATCAGGTGGTGTGCACTGGCTCCTCCCCCTATGACCCTCCTCCAAGCCTCAGTTAGGATACTGTGCCCGGACGAGCGTGCATAATAAGGAAGGATATTGAATCCCGGGTAAGACTCATACCAGCCACACCAATCACACCGTACAACCTGTGATCTGAACCCAGTTAACAGTATGATAACAACGAAGGAGCCTCTGAAAAGATGGCTCACAACAAGAATAACCCGATTTTTGTAACAATAACTATGTACAAGTATTGCAGACAATCCGCACTTGGGATGGGCGCCCAGCATCCACTACGGACTACGAGAAATAGAATTATCGGTAAGTAAATTCTTATTTTCTCTAACGTCCTAAGTGGATGCTGGGGACTCCGTCAGGACCATGGGGATTATACCAAAGCTCCCAAACGGGCGGGAGAGTGCGGATGACTCTGCAGCACCGAATGAGAGAACTCCAGGTCCTCCTCAGTCAGGGTGTGCCCCTGACCAAGTAGCAGCTCGGCAAAGTTGTAAAGCCGAGACCCCTCGGGCAGCCGCCCAAGATGAGCCCACTTCCTTGTGGAATGGGCTTTTACTGATTTTGGCTGTGGCAAGCCTGCCACAGAATGTGCAAGCTGAATTGTACTACAAATCCAGCGAGCAATCGTCTGCTTAGAAGCAGGAACACCCATCTTGTTGGGTGCATACAGGCTAAACAGCGAGTCAGATTTTCTGACTCCAGTCGTCCTGGAAACATATATTTTCAGGGCCCTGACAACGTCAAGTAACTTGGAGTCCTCCAAGTCCCTAGTAGCCGCAGGTACCACAATAGGTTGGTTCATGTGAAAAACAGAAAACACCTTAAGGAGAAATTGAGGACGAGTCCTCAATTCTGCCCTGTCAGAATGAAAAATTAAGTAAGGGCTTTTATATGATAAGGCCGCCCATTCTGACACACGCCTGGCTGAAGCCAGGGCTAATAGAATCTTCACCTTCCATGTGAAATATTTTAATTCCACAGTGGTGAGTGGATCAAACCAATGTGACTTTAGGAAACTCAAAACAACATTGAGATCCCAAGGTGCCACTGGGGGCACAAAAGGAGGCTGTATATGCAGTACCCCTTTTACAAACGTCTGAACTTCAGGCACTGAAGCCAGTTCTTTCTGGAAGAAATTTGACAGGGTCGACTCGAAATTTGAACCTTAATGGACCCTAATTTTAGGCCCATAGACAGTCCTGTTTTCAGGAAATGTAGGAAACGACCCAGTTGGAATTCCTCTGTAGGGACCTTCTTGGCCTCACACCACGCAACATATTTTCGCCAAATGCGGTGAAAATGTTTTGCGGTTACATCCTTCCTGGCTTCGACCAGGGTAGGGATGACTTCATCTGGAATGCCCTTTCAGGATCCGGCGTTCAACTGCCATGCCGTCAAACGCAGCCGCGGTAAGTCTTGGAACAGACAAGGCCCCTGCTGGAGCAGGTCCTTTCTTAAAGGTAGAGGCCACGGTTCTTCCGTGAGCATCTCTTGAAGTTCCGGGTACCAAGTCCTTCTTGACCCATCCGGAACCACAAGTATCGTTCTTACTCATCTCCTTCTTATGATTCTCAGTACTTTTGGTATGAGATGCATAGGAGGGAACACATACCCTGACTGGTACACCCACAGTGTTACCAGAGCGTCCACCGCTATTGCCTGAGGGTCCCTTGACCTGGCGCAATATTTGTCTAGTTTTTTGTTCAGGCGGGACGCCATCATGTCCACCTTTGGTTTTTCCCAACGGTTTACAATCATGTGGAAGACTTCCCGCTGAAGTCCCCACTCTCCCGGGTGGAGGTTATGCCTGCTGAGGAAGTTTGCTTCCCAGTTTTCCACTCCCGGAATTAACACTGCTGAGAGTGTTATCACATGATTTTTCGCCCAGCGAAGAATCCTTGCAGTTTCTGCCATTTCCCTCCTGCTTCATGTGCCGCCCTGTCTGTTTACGTGGGCGACTGCCGTGATGTTGTCCCACTGGATCAATACCAGCTGACCTTGAAGCAGAGGTCTTGCTAAGCTTAGAGCCTTGTAAATTGCCCTTAGCTCCAGTATATTTATGTGGAGAGAAGTCTCCAGACTTGATCACACTCCCTGGAAATTTTTTCCTTGTGTGACTGCTCCCCAGCCACTCAGGCTGGCATCCGTGGTCACCAGGACCCAGTCCTGAATGTCGAATCTGCGGCCCTTTCATAGATGAGCACTCTGCAGCCACCGCAGAAGAAAACACCCTTGTCCTTGGAGACAGGGTTATCCGCTGATGCATCTGAAGATGCGATCCGGACCATTTTCCCAGCAGATTCCACTGAAAGGTTCTTGCGTGAAAACTACCGAATGGGATCGCTTTGTAAGAAACCACCATTTTTCACAGGACCCTTGTGCAATGATGCACTGATACTTTTCCTGGTTTTAGGAGGTTCCTGACTAGCTCGGATAACTCCCTGGTCTTCTTCTCCGGGAGAAAACATCCTTTCCTGGACTGTGTCCAGAATCATTCCTAGGAACATTAGACGTGTCGTCGGAAAAAGCTGCGATTTTGGAATATTTAGAATCCACTCGTGCTGTCGTAGAACTACTTGAGATAGTGCTACTCCGACCGCCAACTGTTCTCTGGACCTTGCCCTTATCAGGAAAGCGTCCATATTTCTTTTAGGAAGAATCATCATTTCGGCCATTACCATGGTAAAGACCCGGGGTGCCGTGGACAATCCAAACGGCAGCGTCTGAACTGATAGTGACAGTTCTGTACCACGAACCTGAGATACCCTTGGTGAGAAGGGCAAAATTTGGACATGTAGGTAAGCGTCCCTGATATCCAGTGACACCATATCGTCCTGGTTCGCTATCACTGCTCTGAGTGACTCCATCTTGATTTGAACCCTTGTATGTAATTGTTCAAATCTTATAGATCTCACTGAGCCGTTTGGCTTCAGTACCACAATATAGTGTGGAATAATACCCCTTCCCTTGTTGTAGGAGGGGTACTTTGATTATCACCTGCTGGGAATACAGCCTGTGAATTTTTTTCCAATACTGCCTCCCTGTCGGAGGGAGACGTTGGTAAAGCAGACTTCAGGAACTTGTGAGGGGAAGACGTCTCGAATTTCCAATGTACACCTGGGATACTACGTGTAGGATCCAGGAGTCCACTTGCGAGTGAGCCCACTGCGTGCTGAAAATCTTGAGATGACCCCCCACCGCACCCGAGTCCGCTTGTATGGCCCCAGCGTCATGCTGCGGACTTGGCAGAAGCTGTGGAGGACTTCTGTTCCTGGGAATGGGCTGCCTGCTGCAGTCTTCTTCCCTTTCCTCTAACCCTGGGCAGATATGACTGGCCTTTTGCCCGCCTGCCTTTATGGGTACGAAAGGACTGAGACTGAAAAGACTGTGTCCTTTTCTGCTGAGATGTGACTTGGGGTAACAAAAGTGGATTTTCCAGCTGTTGCCATGGCCACCAGGTCCGATGGACCGCCCCTTTATACGGCAATACTTCCATGTGCCGTCTGGAATCTGCATCACCTGACCACTGTCGTGTCTATAAACATCGTCTGGCAGATATGGACATCACATCTACTCTTGATGCCAGAATGCAAATATCCCTCTGCGCATCTCGCATATATAGAAATGCATCCTTAAAATGCTCTATAGTCAATAAAATATTGTTCCTGTCAAGGGTATCAATATTTTCAGTCAGGAAATCCGACCAAGCCCCCCCAGCGCTGCACATCCAGGCTGAGGCGATTGCTGGTCGTAGTATAACACCAGTATGTGTGTATATACTTTTTAGGATATTTTTCAGCTTCCTATCAGCTGGCTCTTTGAGGGCGGCCGTATCTGGAGACGGTAACGCCACTTGTTTTTATAAGCGTGTGAGCGCCTTATCCACCCTAAGGTGCGTTTCCCAACTCGCCCTCACTTCTGGCGGGAAAGGGTATACCTCCAATAATTTTCTATCGGAGGAAACCCACGTATCATCACACACTTTAATTTATCTGATTCAGGAAAAACTACAAGTAGATTATTCCCACCCTACATAATACCCTTATTTGTGGTACTTGTAGTATCAGAAATATGTAACACCTCCTTCATTGCCCTTAACATGTAACGTGTGGCCCTAAAGGAAAATACGTTTGTTTCTTCACCGTCGACACTGAAGTCAGTGTCCGTGTCTGTGTCGACCAACTGAGGTAAATGGGCGTTTTTACAAGCCCCTGACGGTGTCTGAGACGCCTGGACAGGTACTAATTTGTTTGCCGGCCGTCTCATGTCGTCAACCGACCTTGCATCGTGTTGACATTATCACGTAATTCCTAAATAAGCCATCCATTCCGGTGTCGACTTCCTAGAGAGTGACATCACCAATACAGGCAATTTGCTCCGCCTCCTCACCAACATCGTCCTCCTACGTGTCGACACACATGTACCGACACACAGCACACACACAGGGAATGCTCTGATAGAGGACAGGACCCCACTAGCCCTTTGGGGAGACAGAGGGAGAGTTTGCCAGCACACACCAAAAACGCTATAATTATACAGGGACAACCCCTTATACAAGTGTTTTCCCTTATAGCATTTTCACATATGTAATCATATCGCCAAATAAGTGCCCCCCCTCTCTGTTTTAACCCTGTTTCTGTAGTGCAGTGCAGGGGAGAGCCTGGGAGCCTTCCTCACAGCAGAGCTGAGCAGGAAAATGGCGCCGTGTGCTGAGGAGAATAGGCCCCGCCCCCTAAAACGGCGGGCTCTTCTCCCGGAGTTTGTGAGATTTGGCAGGGGTTAAATACATCCATATAGCCTCAAGGGCTATATGTGATGTATTTTAGCCATAAAAAAGGTATAATACATTGCTGCCCAGGGCGCCCCCCCCAGCGCCCTGCACCCTCAGTGACCGCTGGTATGAAGTGTGCTGACAACAATGGCGCACAGCTGCAGTGCTGTGCGCTACCTTATGAAGACTGAAAGTCTTCTGCCGCCTGTTTCTGGACCTCTGGACCTCTTCAACTTCGGCATCTGCAAGGGGGGTCGGCGGCACGGCTCCGGGACGAACCCCAGGGTGAGACCTGTGTTCCGACTCCCTCTGGAGCTAATGGTGTCCAGTAGCCTAAGAAGCAAATCCATCCTGCACGCAGGTGAGTTTACTTCTCTCCCCTAAGTCCCTCGTAGCAGTGAGCCTGTTGCCAGCAGGACTCACTGAAAATAAAAAACCTAACTTAAACTTTTATTCTAAGCAGCTCAGGAGAGCCACCTAGATTGCACCCTTCTCGGCCGGTCACAAAAATCTAACTGAGGCTTGGAGGAGGGTCATAGGGGGAGGAGCCAGTGCACACCACCTGATCCTAAAGCTTTTATTATTGTGCCCTGTCTCCTGCGGAGCCGCTAAACCCCATGATCCTGACGGAGTCCCCAGCATCCACTTAGGACGTTAGAGAAAAGTGAGTATTTAAAATAAATGTACACCACTGGGTGTACCTGCGTATGTATCACATTCAGTTTTATGTGGTAAGCAGAAAAGGACTAGTTTGGTCAGCTGTGCACTCCTACACAATACACTGACTGGTGCATAAACCAAAGTGTTGCTGCTCATCTAGAATATCAGATTATATCACTTTTACACAAAATCCCGGGTCTGACCCAGGACTTACCCCTTTCACACTGAGGTGCAGACCCAGGATATTCCAGAGCCAGCGCCATCTACACTGCACACGGGTGCAGTCTCTTTAGGCCGGTGCTTAGAGATGACTATGTAGGGTAAGTACAGTAACAGCAGACCAGAGGCAGGGGCAGAACCAGTGTACACTGTTCTAAAACTTACTAGTTGTCTAACAATGCAGTATAGTTTCCCAATTTTGCACAATCACATAATCATACATAAGGCGGTATGCTAATAGCAGCGGTACTTTCCTGCTGCTAGTAGGATCGTCGGGGGCTATCCTATTAGCCCAGATGCTGGCATCGTTTTCTAAAAGATTTTAAACTAATATAAGAGGACATGTAAGCCTGTACATGAACGTTTTGGCCAGTATAAGTAACATTTTAGCTCACCTTCTTGTATTGCTTCTCAGAGCTGTCAAAACTCTGACTGTCTGTAGCTTTGAAAGCAGTCTCACCTCCAGGGCCTGGTAGAGAAAGATCATCATGCATATCAAGTATGATCACTCCAAACTGATCTGAGCTATTAGACATGTCAGCCAACTCTGTTGTTATATTTATCCCTATAATGATATGTGACTATACCATTCAATAACAATAGGATGAATACAGTTCCACAGAACAACAGGCTACTGTCCCAGGCTTCCTTTCCAGGAATAGCCAAGAAACTTTCAATTCCACAGGTTACAGTAATGGGAAAGGAAAAAAAATTGCGTCTCTGATGCCTTTTATCGCCGCCCCCCATCAGAAATGTATTTAATATTAAGGCTGATGCAAGGAATTGTAAATGAATTCACTCAAATAATTGAATACCCAGATGTTTGTGCGCCACTACCCAACACCACCTCATTTATCATGTGCATGGTAAAGAAAAACTGGCACAAAATCATAAAATGGTATAAAACTAATACATTCAACATTAACCCATTCCCGCTTATATTGTAAACACAGCCCTGCCCCAAATACCCCGGCTGGGAATACACTTAATCTGCAAATCAGTTTGCAGTTATATAGTACTGAATACAATGGCAATAGAGAGGGCATTACACATCTAACAAGAGAAGCAGATCAGAAGCTCCTATGGCTTCACTAACCAAATTGTGACCTGTGAAAAATTATCAAAATAGGTGAAAATAGGATTTTGGTACTTACCAGGTAAATCCTTTTCTTTGAATCCATAGGGGGCACTGGAGTACTCTTGGGATATGGACGGCTTCCACCGGAAGAAGGCACTGAATAAATTAATTTTGAGACTACTCCTCCCCTCCATATCCTGCAGCACTTCAGTGTTTTTTACTGAGCCGAACAGGATCGATAGAGAGCTTGACAAAAGGAGAATTACATATAGTCTCACAGACAACAATAAAGTTGACACAACGTAACAGACAACTAAACAGTTGACACCATAACTGATTAACCCTTGTTAAATTTAAACCAGTCGTGAAAGTGTGTTACCATAAGAACCACTGAACTCCTAAAACAGGTAAACTGCTCTGGGTGGGCGTCCAGTGCCCCCTATGGATTCAAAGAAAAGGATTTACCTGGTAAGTACCAAAATCCTATTTTCTTTTTCATCCACTAGGGGTCACTGGAGTACTCTTGGGATGTACCAAAGTCTCCTCCGTGGCGGGAGAGCTGTTTGGCACTTGTAACACTAAACGGCCAAAGCTAGATGCTGATGCCGCGAACGTATCAAACTTGTAAAAGCGCACAAACGTGTGCACTGACGACCAAGTAGCCGCACGGCAAAGCTGTGTCGTAGAAGCCCCACGACTCGCTGCCCATGACGTCCCCACAGAACGTGTGGAATGAGCTGTTACTGAAGTAGGTGGCTGTAACTTAGCATAAAGGTAAGCCTGACGTATAGTCAGTTTGATCCATCTGGATAAGGTCTGCTTAGAGGCTGGCCAACCCCTCTTAGCTGCGTCATAGAGAACAAACAACGTATCTGTCTTACGCAGAGTAGACGTTCGGGAAACATAGATGCGCAATGCGCGAACTACATCCAACGTTCCAGAATCTCCTGTTAACACAGGAACTACTATTGGTTGATTGATGTGAAAAGACGACACTACTTTTGGTAGAAAAACGGGATTCGTCCGAAGTTCCGCTCTGTCATCATGAAAAATTAAATACGGTGACTTGCATGACAAGGCACCCAAATCTGAAACACGCTTAGCCGAGGCTAAGGCTAAAAGAAAAATCGTTTTCCAAGTGAGAAATTTAATATCCACTTGTTGTAAGGGTTCAAAGTAATCGGACTGTAAGAAATCTAAAACCAGATTCAAGTCCCATGGTGCTGTAGGTGGAATGAAAGGAGGCTGTATCCTCTTTACACCCTGTAGAAACGTATGTATTGACTGCAACGAGGCCAATTTCCTTTGAAAATAAATTGACAACGCAGATACCTGCACCTTTAGTGTGGAAAGACGTAGTCCTCCATCTAACCCCATCTGTAAAAATAACAAAAGACGGGATAATTTAAAAGACGATGTCGGAAATTTCCGAGCTTCACACCAACCTATATAAGTACGCCAAATTCTATAATAATGAGCTGCCGTAACCGGCTTCCTAGCTCGTACCATGGTTGGTATAACAGACTCAGGAATGCCCTCTTTCCTTAAGATGGCCTTTTCAACAGCCACCCCGTCAAACGCAGCCGCGCTAAATCGGGGTAGAGGAACGGACCCTGTTGTAACAGGTCCGGACGTAGTGGGAGTGGCCATGGATCGTCTGCGAGTAACCCGAGAAGATCCGAGAACCAAGCCCTCCGAGGCCAATGAGGCGCTATTAGAATGACTGTGACGAACCCTCTCTTGATCCGTTTTAGCACCAGCGGGAGCAGCGGAAACGGTGGAAACAGATACACAAGGCTGTATGGCCACGTGGCTGTGAGAGCATCCACCGCCACTGCCCTTGGATCTCTTGTTCTGGACACATATCTTGACACCTGATGATTGTGGCGGGATGCCATTAGATCCACCTGAGGGTAACCCCACTTCTGGATCAACATCTGAAAAACTTCTGGATTTAATGCCCACTCTCCTGGATGAAAATCCCGACGACTGAGAAAATCTGCCTCCCAGTTGTCCACTCCAGGAATGAACACTGCCGATAATATCACCTGGTGATATTCGGCCCATCTGAGGATCCGAGCTACTTCCCGCATAGCCATGCGGCTTCTCGTTCCTCCTTGTTTGTTTATGTATGCGACTGCCGTCGCATTGTCTGACTGCACCTGCACAGTCTGAAAACGAAACATGTACACCGCTTGTCTTAGAGCATTGTAAATCGCCCTGAGTTCCAGAACATTTATGGATAGCGATCTTTCGTGATCCGCCCAGAGGCCCTGGAGCCGATAACTCTGAACTACAGCTCCCCAACCTCTGAGACTTGCGTCCGTTGTCAGAATTATCCAATTCGCGACTCCGAATCGTCTCCCTGCAGATAGATTGTGTATTTTTAACCACCAGAGAAGAGACACCCTGACTTGTGGTGACAACCTCACCCTGTGGTGCAGCTGCAGATGTGATCCCGACCACTGTGCTAACACCTCCAGTTGAAACGGACGTGAGTGAAATCTTCCGAACTGAAGTGCTTCGAAAGCCGCCACCATTGTGCCTAAAAGGCGAATGCACAAATGTACTGAGACTGTGCGTGGCTTGAGCACTAATTGCACCAGATGACGAATGCCCTGTACTTTCTGTTGTGGCAAGTAAACCCTTTGTTTTACTGTATCGAGAATCATCCCTAGGAATTGAAGTCGTTGACACGGAATTAGATGTGATTTCTTTAAACTGACTATCCAACCGTGCTGAACTAGTACATTGTACGTTAGCAAGGCATGTTGGAGAAGCAATTGTTGAGACGGAGCC
This sequence comes from Pseudophryne corroboree, assembly GCF_028390025.1. Lineage (NCBI taxonomy): Eukaryota > Metazoa > Chordata > Amphibia > Anura > Myobatrachidae > Pseudophryne > Pseudophryne corroboree. The sequence goes on along the minus strand of NC_086447.1, from coordinate 330,533,683 downwards.
TTTATGAGTAGATCGTCTAAATACGGAACAATTATTACCCCTAGGGACCTGAGATGAGCTGTCATCACGGACATTACCTTGGTGAATACCCGAGGCGCTGATGAGAGGCCAAACGGTAGAGCCTGAAATTGGTAATGGTCTCGCCTTATCGCAAACCTTAAAAAACTTTGGTGAGGTGGCCAAATCGGAATGTGCAAATACGCATCCTTGAGATCTAGTGCAATCATGAATTCCTGTGGCTCTAACCCTGCAATTACTGACCTGAGAGATTCCATCTTGAATCTGTGGTAAGTGACGTAATGATTGAGACCTTTTAGGTTCAATATTGGCCTGACTGAGCCATCTGGTTTTGGTACCAGAAACAGACTGGAATAATAACCCTGCCCCTGTTCCTGCACAGGGACTGGAATTATCACTGCAGCATTCAGCAGAGACTGAATGGCAACCTGCAGAACTGCTTTCTTGTCGTCCGACACAGGCAGTCCTGTCGTGAAAAATCTTCCTGTCGGAAGATAATCGAACTCTATTTTGTAACCCTCTAATACTAAATTGCGGATCCACCCATCTGTGGACGTCTGCAGCCACGCCCCCTGAAAGCTCTGAAGGCGTGCTCCCACAATTGGGGATCCGAGATGGGCTGGGAGCCCGTCATGCCACTGGTTTGTTAGTGGTCTTGGTGTCTTGACGACGTGCATTGGATTGTCGGGCACTACGTCCCCGACCTCTTCTGCCCGGCGTGACTGCTCCTGTGCCCTGCCCACGAAAGGGCTGAGTTCTAAAGGATTTGAACGCCGGACCAGAATATTTCCGTTTAGGTATAGTTGTAGGCGAAGGAAGAAAAACAGACTTCCCTCCAGTAGCCTCAGAAATCCATTTGTCCAATTCAGGACCAAAAAGTTTCTCGCCATCATAAGGCAATGCCTCTATACCTTTTTTAACCTCCGTCTCCGCCTGCCACGAACGCAGCCAAAGTGCTCGTCGTACTATGACTAGCGATGAGGACAGGCGAGAAGTAAGCTGACAGACGTCAGTAGAAGCTGTACATAAATATTCAGCAGCTTCCCAGATTTGATCTGCGAGAAGTATAAGATGATCATCTTGCAGAGCCGACTTGAGCTCTTTTATCCATACCATTAAAGCTTTAGTAACCCAAATGCCAACCAACCCAGGTCTTAACAGCACTCCAGTTGCTGTATACATGGACCTTAGCATAGCCTCTATTTTACGATCTGCAGGGTCTTTAAGTGTAGTAGCAGTTGGTACTGGTATGGTTAACTTCCTCGTAAGTTTAGATACGGATGAATCCACCAATGGTGGGTTCTCCCATGTAGCTGTCATGGCCTCTGGAAACGGGTAACTCGATTTAAATCTACGAGGAATAGAAAACCGTTTGTCCGGATTTTTCCGTGACTCCAGTAACATTTTATTAAGAGATTCCGAGATAGGGAAACACATCGGAGATCTCTGTCGTTTAGTAAAGACTACTTCATCATTCGTCAGTGGCTCCTCAGTTTCTGTAAACTCCAGCGACTGACGAACTGCTCTGATGAGATTGTCAATACCTGGGCTGTCAAAGTCGTCACCTTCTGACTGTTGTTCTATTTCGCCCTCCTCATACTCCTGTTCAGTGAGATCTAGTATCCCAGAGACAGGAAAATTAGTAGGAAAAGGAAACTTATCTTTTCCACTCAAGGTGGACTTATGACCAGTTTGAGATTCTCCAGGTAACTCAAATGGTCTCATTTTAAACTCAGATCTTGCCGCCTCTCTTTCTTCACGAGAGGCGGCCAGCTCTGATTGTAAACCAACTAATACATCTGCAAGTAAAGCCCACGGAGGGTCCTGAGATGCTGGCTTTACTTCTGGAATGGAAATCGTATTTATGGCTGTATTAACAACACATGCTGTACATGTGGTGGATCCATCAGGCAACACACTCTTACAGACATGACATGACAAATGTTTCTTAGATTTTGCTGGTGTCTTACTCATTATGACAGACAATACAAACTCCACACAGACAGACTGCACGACTCAGTAATAACACCAAAGTTCCTGGTATATATCTTAGGCAAGTGCAGTGCCTGCTAATACGAAAACTGACCCCAAAATTCCCCTAGTACCACTCTTAGCTGAGATGTAAAATAGGAAACCTGGAACAGACAGGAGAACATTAAACATACTAAGCACCAAGTTTTTTTCTTAAAACTTAACACTGCCCAATACTGTTAAAGTCTCCCCCCCCACTCCCACGACCTCCGTGTACAGCACCGGGTCTGGGCCTGTGGAAGTTTTTGCAAAGGGCCGTGTGAGCGGCCTGTCCTGTAGGCCCCGGACAACGGAACTCCTCGGCTGCTGCGGGCGGATGGCGGAAGCAGAGAGCGTGCTGCATAGAGCCGTGGAGCGGCCTATGCACACGTGCTCCCGCCCGCCACACATAGCATGGCGGCGTGTCTGTGTAGCCAAGCAGCGCTGCTGCTGCGCAGGGAGCAGCGGTCTCCTAGGATGCTGGGGGCCGGAGAGTGAGAGCGCGCCGCATGGACCGTGAAGCGGCCCATGTACACGCGCTCCGGGCAGCGGTGAGTACCAAACAATCCCCCACAGTGGAGCGGCAGCAAGCGCTGACCGCCCCAACCCAACATACCTGGACCGTGACAGAAGTCTATGACGGGGCTTTCATCCAAGCTCCGTCCAGCTTTCCTGCAGGCAGCCTGCAAGTGGAGTGAGGGAGCTCTTTACAGAGAGGTCCGACACTCACGGCTACTCAGCCGCTTCCACTGTCCCTGACCCACGCCTGTTAGAAGGGGGGAAAGGACGTGGAAATTGAAGAAAAAAAAACTTAGAAAAAAATTCCAAAACTTTGTGGACGAGCTCCACTATGCCTTCTAACTGTGTCGAGCACAGAAAAAACACTGAAGTGCTGCAGGATATGGAGGGGAGGAGTAGTCTCAAAATTAATTTATTCAGTGCCTTCTTCCGGTGGAAGCCGTCCATATCCCAAGAGTACTCCAGTGACCCCTAGTGGATGAAAAAGAAAAAGAGTTTATGAAGCATAAAAGCATGTTAGCAAAACCTGGAAAGGAATCCTGAATCCTGCTTATTTCTTTTATGAACTACTAACCAGAAATGGAAAACATACGTATACACAGAACAGTGGCAAGTATGGAATGACTTTATGACAGAAAAGGAGTCCTCTTATTCCCGGGTGGTCTTCAGGTTGCAGACTGTCGGGATCCCGGCGCACAGTATACCGGCGCCGGAATCCCGACAGCCGGCATACCGACAGTTTATCTCTCTCGTGGGGGTCCACGACCCCCCCTGGAGGGAGAATAAATAGTGTGGCGCGCGTAGCGCGCCCCCGTGCCCGCAGCGTGGCAAGCCCGCACGGGGCTCATTTGCACTTGCCACGCTGTCGGTATGCCGGCGGTCGGGCTTCCGGCGCCGGTATGCTGGTCGCCGGGAGCCCAGCCACCGGCATACCACACCCCTTATTCCCCATATCTCACAATACAAACATAGCACACAAGAAGAAACACATATACAGTAAGTGTTAAGTACAGAACCCAGCAAGTAAATATCTATACTATCTATCTTTTTCATATAGTTATTGCTTAAATTTGTATGTATTGATTTGCTCACCAATACAAAGCGTAATGGAATTTGCTGCGCTATATAAGAAACTGTTAATAAATATATGCATTTGAATATCTAGGCAAAATGTATGATTTTTATTTCATACTACAATTCAGACTCTCTTTAAAAAAGTTATTTTTCTTTTAAATATGAAAAAAATAAGAATTTACTTACCGATAATTCTATTTCTCGTAGTCCGTAGTGGATGCTGGGAACTCCGTAAGGACCATGGGGAATAGACGGGCTCCGCAGGAGACTGGGCACAAAAGTAAAGCTTTAGGACTACCTGGTGTGCACTGGCTCCTCCCCCCATGACCCTCCTCCAAGCCTCAGTTAGGATACTGTGCCCGGACGAGCGTACACAATAAGGAAGGATTTATGAATCCCGGGTAAGACTCATACCAGCCACACCAATCACACGGTACAACCTGTGATCTGAACCCAGTTAACAGCATGATAACAGAGGAGCCTCTGGGTAGATGGCTCACAACAACAATAACCCGATTTAGTTAACAATAACTATGTACAAGTATTGCAGACAATCCGCACTTGGGATGGGCGCCCAGCATCCACTACGGACTACGAGAAATAGAATTATCGGTAAGTAAATTCTTATTTTCTCTGACGTCCTAGTGGATGCTGGGAACTCCGTAAGGACCATGGGGATTATACCAAAGCTCCCAAACGGGCGGGAGAGTGCGGATGACTCTGCAGCACCGAATGAGAGAACTCCAGGTCCTCCTCAGCCAGGGTATCAAATTTGTAGAATTTAGCAAACTTATTTGCCCCTGACCAAATAGCTGCTCGGCAAAGTTGTAAAGCCGAGACCCCTCGGGCAGCCGCCCAAGATGAGCCCACCTTCCTTGTGGAATGGGCTTTTACAGATTTTGGCTGTGGCAGGCCTGCCACAGAATGTGCAAGCTGAATTGTATTACAAATCCAACGAGCAATAGTCTGCTTAGAAGCAGGAGCACCCAGCTTGTTGGGTGCATACAGGATAAACAGCGAGTCAGATTTTCTGACTCCAGCCGTCCTGGAAACATATTTTCAGGGCCCTGACTATGTCCAACAACTTGGAGTCCTCCAAGTCACTAGTAGCCGCAGGTACCACCATAGGTTGGTCCAGATGAAACGCTGAAACCACCTTAGGGAGAAAATGAGGACGAGTCCTCAATTCCGCCCTGTCTGAATGGAAGATCAGATAAGGGCTTTTACAGGATAAAGCCGCCAATTCTGACACGCGCCTGGCCTAGGCCAGGGCCAACAGCATGACCACTTTCCATGTGAGATATTTTAACTCCACAGATTGAAGTGGTTCAAACCATTGTGACTTTAGGAACCCCAAAACTACATTGAGATCCCAAGGTGCCACTGGAGGCACAAAAGGAGGCTGTATATGCAGTACCCCTTTTACAAACGTCTGAACTTCAGGAACTGAAGCTAGTTCTTTCTAGAAGAAAATTGACAGGGCCGAAATTTGAACCTTAATGGACCCCAATTTTAGGCCCATAGACACTCCTGTTTGCAGGAAATGCAGGAATCGACCTAGTTGAAATTCCTCCATCGGGGCCTTACTGGCCTCGCACCACGCAACATATTTTCGCCTAATGTGGTGATAATGCTTTGCGGTTACATCCTTCCTGGCTTTGATCAGGGTAGGGATGACTTCAACCGGAATGCCTTTTTCCTTCAGGATCCGGCGTTCAACCGCCCTGCCATCAAACGCAGCCGCGGTAAGTCTTGGAATAGATAGGGTCCTTGATGGAGCAGGTCCCTTCTTAGAGGTAGAGGCCACGGGTCCTCCGTGAGCATCTCTTGAAGTTCCGGGTACCAAGTCCTTCTTGGCCAATCCGGAGCCACGAGTATAGTTCTTACTCCCCTCCGTCTTATAATTCTCAATACTTTTGGTAAGAGGAAGAGGAGGGAACCCATACACTGACTGGTACACCCACGGTGTTACCAGAGCGTCCACAGCTATTGCCTGAGGGTCCCTTGACCTGGCGCAATACCTGTCCAATTTTTTGTTTAGGCGGGACGCCATCATGTCCACCTTTGGTTTTTACCAACGGTTTATAATCATGTGGAAGACTTCTGCTGAGGAAGTCTGTTTCCCAGTTGTCCACTCCCGGAATGAACACTGCTGACAATGCTATCACATGATTTTCCGCCCAGCGAAAAATCCTTGCAGCTTCTCTACGTGGGCGACTGCCGTGATGTTGTCCGACTGGATCAGCACCGGCTGACCTTGAAGCAGAGGTCTTGCTTGGCTTAGGGCATTGTAAATGGCCCTTAGCTCCAAGATATTTATGTGAAGTGATGTCTCCAGGCTTGACCACAAGCCCTGGAAATTTCTTCCCTGTGTGACTGCTCCCCAGCCTCGCAGGCTGGCATCCGTGGTCACCAGGACCCAGTCCTGAATGCCGAATCTGCGCCCTCTAGAAGATAAGCACTCTGCAACCACCACAGGAGAGACACCCTTGTCTTTGGTGACAGGGTTATCCGCTGATGCATCTGAAGATGCGATCCGGACCACTTTTCCAGCAGGTCCCACTGGAAAGTTCTTGCGTGGAATCTGCCGAATGGAATTGCTTCGTAGGAAGCCACCATTTTTCCCAGGACCCTTGTGCACTGCTGCACTGACACTTGGCCTGGTTTTAGGAGGTTTCTGACTAGTTCGGATAACTCCCTGGCTTTCTCCTCCTGGAGAAACACCTTTTTCTGGACTGTGTCCAGGATCATCCTTAGGAATAGAAGACGTGTCGTCGGGATCAGCTGCGATTTTGGAATATTAAGAATCCAACCGTGCTGCCGCAACACTACTTGAGATAGTGCTACCCCGACTACCAACCGTTCCCTGGATCTTGCCCTTATCCGGAGATCGTCCAAGTAAGGGATAATTAAAACTCCCTTCCTTCGAAGGAGTATCATCATTTCGGCCATTACTTTGGTAAAGACCCGGGGTGCCGTGGACAAACCAAACGGCAGCGTCTGAAACTGATAGTGACAGTTCTGTACCACAAACCGGAGGTACCCTTGGTGAGAAGGGTAAACTGGGACATGGAGATAAGCATCCTTGATGTCCAGAGACACCATATAATCCCCTTCTTCCAGGTTTGCCATCACCGCTCTGAGTGACTCCATCTTGAATTTGAACCTTTGTATGTAAGTGTTCAAGGATTTCAGATTTAAATTAGGTCTCACAGAGCCGTCCGGCTTCGGTACCACAAACAGCGTGGAATAATACCCCTTTCCCTGTTGTAGGAGGGGTACCTTGATTATCACCTGCTGGGAATACAGCTTGTGAATGGCTTCCCATACCGCCTCCCTGTCGGAGGGAGACGTCGGTAAAGTAGACTTTAGGAAAACGGCGAAGGGGAGACGTCTCGAATTCCAATTTGTACCCCTGAGATACCACCTGAAGGATCCAGAGGTCCCCTGTGAGTGAGCCCACTGCACGCTGAAATTTTTGAGACGGGCCCCCACCGTGCCTGAGTCCGCTTGTAAAGCCCCAGCGTCATGCTGAGGACTTGGCAGAAAACGGGAGAGGGCTTCTGTTCCTGGGAACTGGCTGTTTGCTGCAGCCTTTTTCCTCTCCCTCTGCCACGGGGCAGAAATGAGGAGCCTTTTGCCCGCTTGCCCTTATGGGGCCCAAAGGACTGCGCCTGATAATACGGCGTCTTCTTATGTTGAGAGGCTACCTGGGGTAAAAATGTGGATTTTCCAGCCGTTGCCGTGGCCACCAGGTCTGTTAGACCTACCCCAAATAACTCCTCCCTTTTATAAGGCGATACTTCCATATGTTTGGAATCAGCATCACCTGACCACTGTCTTGTCCATAACCCTCTTCTGGCAGAAATGGACAGCGCACTTACTCTTGATGCCAGTCGGCAAATATCCCTCTGTGCATCACGCATATATAGAAATGCATCTTTTAAATGCTCTATAGTCAGTATTATACTGTCCCTATCTAGGGTATCAATATTGTCAGTCAGGGAATCCGACCAAGCCACCCCAGCACTGCACATCCAGGCTGAGGCGATTGCTGGTCGCAGTATCACACCCGTGTGAGTGTATATACATTTTAGGATATTTTACTGCTTTCTGTCAGCAGGTTCCTTAAGGGCGGCCGTATCCGGGGACGGTAGTGCCACCTGTTAAGACAAGCGTGTGAGCGCTTTATTCACCCTAGGCGGTGTTTCCCAACGTGCCCTATCCTCTGGCGGGAAGGGGTATGATGCTAATAACTTTTTAGGAATTAACAGTTTTTATCGGGGGAAACCCACGCATCATCACACACTTCATTTAATTCCTCAGATGCAGGAAAAACTACAGGCAGTTTTTTCTCACCCAACATAATACCCTTTTTAGTGGTACTGGTATTATCATTATTAGCCTCAATCATGTAACGTGTGGCCCTACTGGAAGTCACATTCGTCTCTTAATCGTCGACACTGGAGTCAGTATCCGTGTCGGCGTCTGTATCTGCCATCTGCGGTAACGGGCGTTTTAGAGCCCCTGATGGCTTTTGAGACACCTGGACAGGCACAGGCTGAGTCGCCGGCTGTCTCATGTCATCAATCTTTTGTAAAGAGCTGACTCACATAATTCCTTCCATAAGCTCATCCACTCAGATGTCGACTCCCTAGGGGGTGACATCTCTGTTACAGGCAATTGCTCCGCCTCCACCTCATTTTCCTCCTCATACATGTCGACACAACGTACCGACACACAGCACACACACAGGGAATGCTCTGATAGAGGACAGGACCCCACTAGCCCTTTGGGGAGACAGAGGGAGAGTATGCCAGCACACACCAGAGCGCTATATATATATATATATATATATATATATATATATATATATATATATATATATTATATATATATATACATACATACAGGGATAACCTTATATAAGTGTTTTTCCCCTTATAGCTGCTGTATTGTTATACTGCGCCTAATTAGTGCCCCCCTCTCTTTTTTAACCCCTTTCTGTAGTGTAGTCACTGCAGGGGAGAGCCAGGGAGCTTCCCTCCAACGGAGCTGTGAGAGAAAATGGCGCCAGTGTGCTGAGGAGATAGGCTCCGCCCCCTTCTCGGCGGCCTTTTCTCCCGTTTTTCTGTGGAATCTGGCAGGGGTTAAAATTCATCCATATAGCCCTGGGGGCTATATGTGATGTATTTTCGCCAGCCAAGGTGTTTTTATTGCTGCTCAGGGCGCCCCCCCTAGCGCCCTGCACCCTCAGTGACCGAAGTGTGCTGAGGAGCAATGGCGCACAGCTGCAGTGCTGTGCGCTACCTTGGTGAAGACAGGATGTCTTCTGCCGCCGATTTTCCGGACCCCTTCTTGCTTCTGGCTCTGTAAGAGGGCCGGCGGCGCGGCTCTGGGACCGAGCTCAGAGGCTGGGCCTGTGTTCGGTCCCTCTGGAGCTAATGGTGTCCAGTAGCCTAAGAAGCCCAATCCACTCTGCACGCAGGTGAGTTCGCTTCTTCTCCCCTTAGTCCCTCGATGCAGTGAGCCTGTTGCCAGCAGGTCACACTGAAAATAAAAAACCTAAAACTAAACTTTCACTAAGAAGCTCAGGAGAGCCCCTAGTGTGCACCCTTCTCGGCCGGGCACAAAAATCTAACTGAGGCTTGGAGGAGGGTCATGGGGGGAGGAGCCAGTGCACACCAGGTAGTCCTAAAGCTTTACTTTTGTGCCCAGTCTCCTGCGGAGCCGCTATTCCCCATGGTCCTTACGGAGTTCCCAGCATCCACTAGGACGTCAGAGAAACATTATTATTGTAATAAACAAATTCCCTTTTCTATAAAATATTCAAAGTCAATCTGAATTAACGGGTACATATATTGAGTATTACTTTACTTTCTTTAAAAATCAATCACTAACATTATTAAGCCCCCTTACCAGATGAGAGCCACCCCTTTAATAAGCTAAAACTCTCCCCAAGCTTGTCAAAGTCCGGAAGAAGTTTGGCCAGCTCCTCAGAATTCGGAAGAGCTTTACCTAGTTTATCTGCAAAAGAAAAAGCATTGGTCAAAACAACATCTATCAAGTAGCACTAGAAGCACATATCTAATACTTTAGCAGGATTTCTAGACAATCAACATGCTCTAAAAATATAGTCCGAGTTCTATGGAAACACTTGCTTAGCATCTCCCAAAGCATACAGCAAGCATCGTTTGGACGCGTGTCATCTGTTGCTAGACCAGAACTTTCTAGGTCATTACCAATGGGTGTAGAGAGTGGAGTTTTAACAAGGGCAATAGCCAGTAGACATAAGGAATACAGAGTATATCTTATTAAACCAAGAGAACAATCTACTACTTAATATTTCCAGGTCAGGTCAGCTTGGGACCTTGGCTGGCATATCTGAATTAGTTCACTATTTAAGATACTAAATGTCTTTTAGCTGGAAAACTATGAATAATCCCGAGGTGTCATCTGTATTCATATGTGCTTGCTGCCAGTGCACCAAGTCAATTTTGGAAAAGTGCCCGTATCAAAATCCATGACTGAAAATGAAATGCAGCAACATTTTCTTCAGCAGGTATTACATCGCTAAAAGGTCATGTTTCCGACCGTGATGGTCTAAGCATTGAGGATTCAAATTGGCAGTGCATGGTGTCACCATATTAGACAGTGATTACTGAGTTTTCAAGCTGAACGGCAGGATTGCAGCATTTTGCGGTAAATGTAAAGCAGCTGCCAAAGAAGATATGAGGTGGTAAATAGGAGCCTTCTGCTCTCCCCTATGAAGAATAAAGCTAGTTAAGAGCTAGGTCTCCTGGATCCATATGCTCACAGAGGCAGTAGGACACATGCCATTTCTCTCTCCACCTCTGCCCAGTGGCTGTAATGATAAAGAGGAAGCAGTGCAAAGGTGATTGGAACAAACAATGATAGAATAAGTGACATGAAAGCAATGCATTAAAGTACATCGCCAGGATACTTTGCCCCCCTGCACCTGGACATCTGCTGGGGTAGTTAGTTATGCCCTGGAATGTGTGATATGTATGAAATTCTTGTATTATATATTAGCCAATTTGCAATACCCAGTAACTGAAGACGATTTTCAGTCCATAAATGCAAATGTTATCATAAATAAAAGGTACAACATATCATTTTCTTTAAATGCAATCATAAAAGATACTGACCAAAATTAATGTGTTCATCTAATTCCCATATAAAATCAGGCACAATCCACTTGTATTCACTGAGATCTGGGAACATATCCTTCCATTGGTCATATGTCTGAAAGATAAGTAAAGTTTGCAGAAACAATAAAGGAAACTTAGATGTACAAGTGAGACATTAAAGCTTTCTAAGCCATTTGTACCAAAGCAATAGCTTAATGTAACTATCAGTATTTCTAACATATGCTGCATTTGCAATTTTGATTTCCTTTAATCAAACGACACAGGCTCATTTTATGTCCAGCATTCATGGGTTCTCGTCTACCCAAGTATGGAATGAACCTCTTGTTCAGCAAGTGTCAAAGGCTATATATGCAGGATACGGCACAAGCCATATTAAGTTCATCACGATAAAAAGTATTATAGGGAAAAAACAACAAAAATTTCAGCACTAGCTAGTGCAATCACAGACACTGGGCAAAGTCATAGTAAGACGTTACATAAACACAGTGGGCAACACAACATAAAAGGATACTTACAATCAGACTATGGGGTCCATCCTATTACCCGCGAAGGGTGCGATGTGCTATTGCCGTGACATTTAAACGCCGGCAATGGTACCCTATCTCGCACCCTTCTCCGGCTGATTTCGGGCTGAATTTGAGCCAAAGTGCTCAGTGCCCTACGGGGCACCGAGCACTTTTGTGCGAATTCGTGCCACCGTTAAGTGCGGCCGCTGCTGCAATGATTCGCACCCGCTATATCATCGTAGCTAATAGGATCGAACCCTATATATGAACATACTCGATCACAACTGAAGAGGTTGCCATGATTTGGGGCGTTTCCCTGATTATACACGTTACCAAATTAATCAAGCATGTTTCAAAGTAACCGCCCACCACTCCTCTTTAGATCTGCCTCTAGCAAATTAATTTGTGCTCTGTGGACACAGTTGAAAATCCTACACCACTTCAAGGTCCGACCTTCTTACCGAATTCATTCACTTAGAATTAGAGCTATGCTGTTTCTCCTGCTGTTTATATGAACCCTTTAAAGGAATTGTTTTCAAATGAAAAAAAATCATGAATGAAGTCTGTACTATATCTTATGTACATATATACATGTGTGTTTCATTTTGAAACATATTCAAAAGTTCTGATTATACGACAAGGAAATTAGAACTATATATTTTAAATAACTACAGTTCTTTGATGGATTAAAGGTATTTTATCGTTCTCATAAATCTTGCAATAATAAACTAACATTATTTCTATATTATACAGTAATAGCACATTTGTAGGCATAATCAGTGTTCGCTTCATATACTACGTTATATTTGCATAACTGTGCCAATGTACTTCCCTAACATAGCTCTAATATATGTGAAGTTGGATATTTCCATAAACCTTTTGGCAGCACAGTTGTGTTACAAAATAAACAAATATTTAGAAGGAATCACAGTCCTTCCTCTTTTGAAACAGCTTAGATTAGATTGATTTATGTAATGAGTGATGGGACATCAAGACGGTTTTTGTTAGACGTGCCATTTTTCTATGTTTGAAGGTTTTCATGGCACTGTGCACCTAGACATGCAGTTGGAAAGTGTAAAATGTAAAAAGCAGGATCATGTAAACCAAGGACTGCACCTATAAATGCTCTGTCTTCACACATTTATCTGATTTAAATAATCTTATGCAAAAGCAATGCTTCCAAATCCACCCCAAAACATCCATTGGGCCTTTCCAAACATATACACCACCAATGATACCATCTCAGCCTGCCGATTCCATGTAAAAATAAGAATTTACTTACCGATAATTCTATTTCTCGTAGTCTGTAGTGGATGCTGGGGACTCCGTCAGGACCATGGGGAATAGCGGCTCCGCAGGAGACAGGGCACAAAAGTAAAAGCTTTAGGATCAGGTGGTGTGCACTGGCTCCTCCCCCCATGACCCTCCTCCAAGCCTCAGTTAGGATACTGTGCCCGGACGAGCGTACACAATAAGGAAGGATTTTGAATCCCGGGTAAGACTCATACCAGCCACACCAATCACACTGTACAACCTGTGATCTGAACCCAGTTAACAGCATGATAACAGCGGAGCCTCTGAAAAGATGGCTCACAACAATAATAACCCGATTTTTGTAACAATAACTATGTACAAGTATTGCAGACAATCCGCACTTGGGATGGGCGCCCAGCATCCACTACGGACTACGAGAAATAGAATTATCGGTAAGTAAATTCTTATTTTCTCTGACGTCCTAAGTGGATGCTGGGGACTCCGTCAGGACCATGGGGATTATACCAAAGCTCCCAAACGGGCGGGAGAGTGCGGATGACTCTGCAGCACCGAGTGAGAGAACTCCAGGTCCTCCTCAGCCAGGGTGTGCCCCTGACCAAGTAGCAGCTCGGCAAAGTTGTAAAGCCGAGACCCCTCGGGCAGCCGCCCAAGATGAGCCCACCTTCCTTGTGGAATGGGCATTTACATATTTTGGCTGTGGCAGGCCTGCCACAGAATGTGCAAGCTGAAATGTACTACACATCCAACTAGCAATCGTCTGCTTAGAAGCAAGAGCACCCAGTTTGTTGGGTGCATACAGGATAACAGCAAGTCAGTTTTCCTGACTCCAGCCGTCCTGGAAACCTATATTTTCAGGGCCCTGACAACATCTAGCAACTTGGAGTCCTCCAAGTCCCTAGTAGCCGCAGGTACCACAATAAGCTGGTTCAGGTGAAACGCTGACACCACCTTAGGGAGAAACTGGGGACGAGTCCGCAGCTCTGCCCTGTCCGAATGGACAATCAGATATGGGCTTTTGTGAGACAAAGCCGCCAATTCTGACACTCGCCTGGCCGAGGCCAGGGCCAACATCATGGTCACTTTCCATGTGAGATATTTCAAATCCACAGATTTGAGCGGTTTAAACCAATGTGATTTGAGGAATCCCAGAACTACGTTGAGATCCCACAGTGCCACTGGAGGCACAAAAGGGGGTTGTATATGCAGTACTCCCTTGACAAACTTCTGGACTTCAGGAACTGAAGCCAATTCTTTCTGGAAGAAAATCGACAGGGCCGAAATTTGAACCTTAATGGATCCCAATTTGAGGCCCATAGACACTCCTGTTTGCAGGAAATGCAGGAATCGACAGAGTTGAAATTTCTTTGTGGGGCCTTCCTGGCCTCACACCACGCAACATATTTTCACCACATGTGGTGATAATGTTGTGCGGTCACCTCCTTCCTGGCTTTGACCAGGGTAGGAGTGACCTCTTCCGGAATGCCTTTTTCCCTTAGGATCTGGCGTTCAACCGCCATGCCGTCAAACGCAGCCGCGGTAAGTCTTGGAACAGACATGGTACTTGCTGAAGCAAGTCCCTTCTTAGCGGCAGAGGCCATGAGTCCTCTGTGAGCATCTCTTGAAGTTCCGGGTACCAAGTCCTTCTTGGCCAATCCGGAGCCACGAGTATAGTTCTTACTCCTCTACGTCTTATAATTCTCAGTACCTTAGGTATGAGAAGCAGAGGAGGGAACACATACACCGACTGGTACACCCACGGTGTTACCAGAACGTCCACAGCTATTGCCTGAGGGTCTCTTGACCTGGCGCAATACCTGTCCAGTTTTTTGTTCAGGCGGGACGCCATCATGTCCACCTTTGGTTTTTCCCAATGGTTCACAATCATGTGGAAGACTTCCGTGTGAAGTCCCCACTCTCCCGGGTGGAGGTCGTGCCTGCTGAGGAAGTCTGCTTCCCAGTTGTCCACTCCCGGAATGAACACTGCTGACAGTGCTATCACATGATTTTCCGCCCAGCGAAGAATCCTTGCAGCTTCTGCCATTGCCCTCCTGCTTCTTGTGTCGCCCTGTCTGTTTACGTGGGCGACTGCCGTGATGTTGTCCGACTGGATCAGCACCGGTTGACTTTGAAGCAGAGGTCTTCCTAGGCTCAGAGCATTGTAAATTGCCCTTAGCTCCAGTATATTTATGTGGAGAGAAGTCTCCAGACTTGACCACACTCCTTGGAAATTTCTTCCCTGTGTGACTGCTCCCCAGCCTCTCAGGCTGGCATCCGTGGTCACCAGGACCCAGTCCTGAATGCCGAATCTGCTACCCTCTAGTAGATGAGCACTCTGCAGCCACCACAGAAGAGACACCCTTGTCCTTGGAGACAGGATTATCCGCTGATGCATCTGAAGATGCGATCCGGACCATTCGTCCAGCAGATCCCACTGAAAAATTCTTTCGTGAAATCTGCCGAATGGAATCGCTTCGTAAGAAGCCACCATTTTTCCCAGGACTCTTGTGCATTGATGCACTGACACTTGGCCTGGTTCTAGGAGGTTCCTAACTAGCTCGGATAACTCCCAGGCTTTCTCCTCCGGGAGAAACACCTTTTTCTGGACTGTGTCCAGAATCATCCCTAGTAACAGCAGACGTGTCGTCGGAATCAGCTGCGATTTTGGAATATTTTAGAATCCACCCGTGCTGTCGTAGAACTACTTGAGATAGTGCTACTCCGACCTCCAACTGTTCTCTGGACCTTGCCCTTATCAGGAGATCGTCCAAGTAAGGGATAATTAAGACGCCTTTTCTTTGAAGAAGAATCATCATTTCGGCCATTACCTTGGTAAAGACCCGGGGTGCCGTGGACAATCCAAACGGCAGCGTCTGAAACTGATAGTGACAGTTCTGTACCACGAACCTGAGGTACCCTTGGTGAGAAGGGCAATTTGGGACATGGAGGTAAGCATCCTTGATGTCCAGGGACACCATATAGTCCCCTTCTTCCTGGTTCGCTATCACTGCTCTGAGTGACTCCATCTTGATTTGAACCTTTGTATGTAAGTGTTCAAAGATTTCAGATTTAGAATAAATCTCACCGAGCCGTCTGGCTTCAGTACCACAAATAGTGTGGAATAATACCCCTTTCCTTGTTGTAGGAGGGGTACTTTGATTATCACCTGCTGGGAATACAGCTTGTGAATTGTTTCCAATACTGCCTCCCTGTCGGAGGGAGACGTTGGTAAAGCAGATTTCAGGAACCTGCGAGGGGGAGACGTCTCGAATTTCCAATCTGTACCCCTGGGATACTACTTGTAGGATCCAGGGGTCCACTTGCGAGTGAGCCCACTGCGCGCTGAAACTCTTGAGACGACCCCCCCCCACCGCACCTGAGTCCGCTTGTACGGCCCCAGCGTCATGCTGAGGACTTGGCAGAAGCGGTGGAGGGCTTCTGTTCCTGGGAAGGGGCTGCCTGCTGCAGTCTTCTTCCGTTCCTCTACCCCTGGGCAGATATGACTGGCCTTTTACCCGCTTGCCCTTATGGGGACGAAAGGACTGAGGCTGAAAAGACGGTGTCTTTTTCTGCTGAGATGTGACTTGGGGTAAAAAGGTGGATTTTCCAGCTGTTGCCGTGGCCACCAGGTCCGATGGACCGACCCCAAATAACTCCTCCCCTTTATACGGCAATACTGCCGTTTGGAATCTGCATCACCTGACCACTGTCGTGTCCATAAACATCTTCTGGCAGACATGGACATCGCACTTACTCTTGATGCCAGAGTGCAAATATCCCTCTGTGCATCTCGCATATATAGAAATGCATCCTTTAAATGCTCTATAGTCAATAAAATACTGTCCCTGTCAAGGGTATCAATATTTTCAGTCAGGGAATCCGACCAAGCCACCCAAGCGCTGCACATCCAGGCTGAGGCGATCGCTGGTCGCAGTATAACACCAGTATGTGTGTATATACTTTTTAGGATATTTTCCAGCCTCCTATTAGCTGGCTCCTTGAGGGCGGCCGTATCTGGAGACGGTAACGCCACTTGTTTTGATAAGCGTGTGAGCGCCTTTAATTTTCTATCGGGGGAGACCCACGCATCATCACACACTTCATTTAATTTATCTGATTCAGGAAAAACTACAGGTAGTTTTTTCACACCCCACATAATACCCTTTTTTGTGGTACTTGTAGTATCAGAAATATGTAACACCTCCTTCATTGCCCTTAACATGTAACGTGTGGCCCTAATGGAAAATACGTTTGTTTCTTCACCGTCGACACTGGAGTCAGTGTCCGTGTCTGTGTCGACCGACTGAGGTAATGGGCGTTTTAAAGCCCTTGACGGTGTTTGAGACGCCTGGACAGGTACTAATTGGTTTGCCGGCCGTCTCATGTCGTCAACCGACCTTGCAGCTTGTTGACATTATCACGTAATTCCCTAAATAAGCCATCCATTCCGGTGTCGACTCCCTAGAGAGTGACATCACCATTACAGGCAATTGCTCCGCCTCTTCACCAACATCGTCCTCATACATGTCGACACACACGTACCGACACACAGCACACACACAGGGAATGCTCTGATAGAGGACAGGACCCCACTAGCCCTTTGGGGAGACAGAGGGAGAGTTTGCCAGCACACACCAAAACGCTATAATTTTACAGGGACAACCTTATATAAGTGTTTTCACTTATAGCATCTTAATATGTAATAATATCGCCACAAAAATGCCCCCCCTCTCTGTTTTAACCCTGTTTCTGTAGTGCAGTGCAGGGGAGAGCCTGGGAGCCTTCCCACCAGCAGTTCTGTGAGGGAAAATGGCGCTGTGTGCTGAGGAGAATAGGCCTCGCCCCCTTTTCGGCGGGCTTCTTCTCCCGTTTTTCTGACAACCTGGCAGGGGTTAAATACATCCATATAGCCCCAGGGGCTATATGTGATGTATTTTTAGCCAGCATAGGTACTTTCATTGCTGCTCAGGGCGCCCCCCCCAGCGCCCTGCACCCTCAGTGACCGTTGGTGTGAAGTGTGCTGAGAGCAATGGCGCACAGCTGCAGTGCTGTGCGCTACCTTAAGAAGACTGGGAAGTCTTCAGCCGCCGATTTCTGGACCTCTTCTCTCTTCAGCATCTGCAAGGGGGTCGGCGGCGCGGCTCCGGTGACCCATCCAGGCTGTACCTGTGATCGTCCCTCTGGAGCTAGTGTCCAGTAGCCTAAGAAGCCAATCCATCCTGCACGCAGGTGAGTTCACTTCTTCTCCCCTAAGTCCCTCGATGCAGTGAGCCTGTTGCCAGCAGGACTCACTGAAAATAAAAAAACCTAACAAAACTTTTACTCTAAGCAGCTCTTTAGGAGAGCCACCTAGATTGCACCCTTCTCGGCCGGGCACAAAGATCTAACTGAGGCTTGGAGGAGGGTCATGGGGGGAGGAGCCAGTGCACACCACCTGATCCTAAAGCTTTTACTTTTGTGCCCTGTCTCCTGCGGAGCCGCTATTCCCCATGGTCCTGACGGAGTCCCCAGCATCCACTTAGGACGTCAGAGAAAATTAGTACATTTGTGTAACAGTAAGCAAATGTCACAAAACAGCTTGGGGGCACATTTGTATATTAGGAAATAAATACTGATGACTCCCATGCTAACTCTCCACAAATGCAGGATGGATTGGTGGCTTCATGCACAAGCAGGATCACTGATATCACAGCAGCTCAAATGACTGTAGTCTACGCTTTTTGATCTGCAAAAGATTCCATTATGACATGGTCCTTAAGATTTGGGATGAGCTTTAGCTCTCTGCAATGGAGTGCAGAAATAATACTTTACTTATCAACAGCAATATGTTAGATTGTTATAGAAAAAAATAAGAATTTACTTACCGATAATTCTATTTCTCGGAGTCCGTAGTGGATGCTGGGGTTCCTGAAAGGACCAGGGGGATAGCGGCTCCGCAGGAGACAGGGCACAAAAAGTAAAGCTTTAGGATCAGGTGGTGTGCACTGGCTCCTCCCCCTATGACCCTCCTCCAAGCCTCAGTTAGGATACTGTGCCCGGACGAGCGTACACAATAAGGAAGGATTTTGAATCCCGGGTAAGACTCATACCAGCCACACCAATCACACTGTACAACCTGTGATCTGAACCCAGTTAACAGTATGATAACAGCGGAGCCTCTGAAAAGATGGCTCACAACAATAATAACCCGATTTCTCTAACGTCCTAGTGGATGCTGGGGACTCCGTCAGGACCATGGGGAATAGCGGCTCCGCAGGAGACAGGGCACAAAAGCAAGCTTTTAGGATCACATGGTGTGTACTGGCTCCTCCCCCTATGACCCTCCTCCAAGCCTCAGTTAGGTTTTTGTGCCCGGCCGAGAAGGGTGCAATCTAGGTGGCTCTCTTAAAGAGTTGCTTAGAAAAAGTTTTTAGGTTCTTTATTTTCAGTGAGTCCTGCTGGCAACAGGCTCACTGCATCGAGGGACTTAGGGGAGAGATTTTCAACTCACCTGCGTGCAGGATGGATTGGATTCTTAGGCTACTGGACATAGCTCCAGAGGGAGTCGGAACACAGGGCTCGCCCTGGGGTTCGTCCCGGAGCCGCGCCGCCGACCCCCCTTGCAGATGCTGAAGATGAAGAGGTCCGGAACCAGGCGGCAGAAGACTCTCAGTCTTCATCAGGTAGCGCACAGCACTGCAGCTGTGCGCCATTGTTGTCAGCACACTTCACACAGCGGTCACGGAGGGTGCAGGGCGCTGGGGGGGGGGCGCCCTGGGCAGCAATGTATAATACCTGTATGGCGAAAAATACATCACATATAGCCCTTGAGGCTATATGGATGTATTTAACCCCTGCCAGATATCTAAAACTCCGGAGAAGAAGCCCGCCGAAAAGGGGGCGGGGCCTATTCTCCTCAGCACACAGCGCCATTTTCCCTCACAGAAAGGCTGGTGGGAAGGCTCCCATGATCTCCCCTGCACTGCACTACAGAAACAGGGTTAAAACAGAGAGGGGGGGCACTGATTTGGCGATATGTATATATATTAAAATGCTATAAAAGGAACACTTATATAAAGGTTGTCCCTGGATAATTATAGCGTTTTGGTGTGTGCTGGCAAACTCTCCCTCTGTCTCCCCAAAGGGCTAGTGGGTCCTGTCCTCTATCAGAGCATTCCCTATGTGTGTGCTGTATGTCGGTACGTGTGTGTCGACATGTATGAGGAAAATATTGGTGAGGAGGCGGAGCAAATTGCCTGTAATGGTGATGTCACTCTCTAGGGAGTCGACACCGGAATGGATGGCTTATTTATGGAAATTACGTGACAATGTCAACACGCTGCAAGCCGGTTGACGACATGAGAGGGCCGGCGAACAAATTAGTATCTGTCCAGGCGTCTCAAACACCGTCAGGGGCTGTAAAATGCCCATTTACCTCAGTCGGTCGACACAGACCCAGACACGGACACTGATTTCAGTGTCGACGGTGAAGAAACAAACGTATTTTCTTTTAGGGCCACACGTTAAGGGCAATGAAGGAGGTGTTACATATTTCTGATACTCCAAGTACCACAAAAAAGGGTATTATGTGTGAGGTGAAAAAACTTCCTGTAGTTTTTCCTGAATCAGATAAATTAAATGAAGTGTGTGATGATGCGTGGGTTTCCCCCGATAGAAAATTATTGGCGGTATACCCTTTCCCGCCAGAAGTTAAGGCGCGGTGGGAAACACCCCTCAGGGTGGATAAGGCGCTCACACGCTTATCAGAACAAGTGGCGGTACCATCTACGGATAGGGCCGTACTTAAGGAGCCAGCTGATAGGAGGCTGAAAAATATCCTAAAAAGTATACACACACATGCTGGTGTTATACTGCGACCAGCGATCGCCTCAGCCTGGATGTGCAGAGCTGAGGTGGCTTGGTCGGATTCCCTGACTAAAAATATTGATACCTTTGACAGGGACAGTATTTTATTGACTATAGAGCATTTAAAGGATGCATTTCTATATATGCGAGATGCGCAGAGGGATATTTGCACTCTGGCATCAAGAGTAAATGCGATGTCCATATCTGCAAGAAGATGTTTATGGACACGACAGTGGTCAGGTGATGCAGATTCCAAACGGCACAAAGATGTATTGCCGTATAAAGGGGAGGAGTTATTTGGGGTCGGTCCATGGGACCTGGTGGCCAGGGCAACTGCTGGAAAATCCACCGTTTTTTACCCTAAGTCACATCTCTGCAGAAAAAGACACCGTCTTTTCAGCCGCAGTCCTTTCGTCCCTATAAGAGTCATATCTGCCCAGGGATAGAGGAAAGGGAAGAAGACTGCAGCAGGCAGCCCATTCCCAGGAACAGAAGCCCTCCACCGCTTCTACCAAGTTCTCAGCATGACGCTGGGACCGTACAGGACCCCTGGATCCTACAAGTAGTATCCAAGGGGTACAGATTGGAATGTCGAGAGGTTTCCCCCCTCGCAGGTTCCTGTAGTCTGCTGTACCAATGTCTCCCTCCGACAGGGAGGCAGTATTGAAAACAATTCACAAGCTGTATTCCCAGCAGGTGATAATAAAATTACCCCTCCGACAACAAGGAAAGGGGTATTACTCCACACTATATGGTGGTACTGAAGGCTAGGTGAGACCTATTCTAAATCTGAAAAATTTGAACACTTGCAAGGGTTCAAATCCAGATGGAGTCACTCAGAGCAGTGATAGCAAAGAACAAGGGGACTATATGGTGTCCCGGGACATCAGGGATGCTTACCTCCATGTCCCAAAATTTGCCTTTTCTCACCAAGGGTACCTCAGGTTCGTGGTACAGAACTGTCACTATCAGTTTCAAGACGATGCCGTTGGATTGTCCAAGGCACCCCGGGTCCTTACCAAGGTAATGACCGAAAGGAGGATTCGTCTTCAAAGAAAATGGACGACCTCCTGATAAGAACAAGGTCCAGAGAACAGTTGGAGGTCGGAGTAGCACTATCTCAAGTAGTTCTACGACAGCACGGGTGGATTCTAAATATTCCAAAACCGCAGTTGTTCCGACGACACGTCTGCTGGTCCTAGGGATGATTCTGGACACAGTCCAGGAAAAGGTGTTTCTCCCAGAGGAGAAAGCCAGGGAGTTATCCGAGCTAATCGGGATCCTCCTAAAACCAGGAAAAGTGTCAGTGCATCATTGCACAAGAGTCCTGGTAAAAATGGTGGCTTATTACGAAGCGCTTCCATTCGGCAGATTTCACGCAAGAACTCTTCAGTGGGATCTGCTGGACAAATGGTCCAGATCGCATCTTCAGATGCATCAGCGGATAACCCTATATCCAAGGACAAGGGTGTCTCTCCTGTGGTGATTACAGAGTGCTCATCTTCTAGAGGGCCGCAGATTCGGCATTCAGGATTGGATGCTGGTGACCACGGAGGCCAGCCTGAGAGGCTGGGGAGCAGTCACACAAGGAGTGTGATCAAGTCTGGAGAATTCTCTCCACATAAATATACTGGAGCTAAGAGCAAATTTATAATGCTCTAAGCTTAGCAAGACCTCTGCTTCAAGGTCAGCCGGTATTGATCCAGTGGGATAACATCACGGCAGTCGCCCACGTAAACAGAAAGGGCGGCACAAGAAGCAGGAGGGCAGTGGCAAAACTGCAAGGATTTTTCGCTAGGCGGAAAATCATGTGATAGCACTGTCAGCAGTGTTCATTCCGGGAGTGGACGACTGGGAAGCAGACTTCCTCAGCAGGCACGACCTCCACCCGGGAGAGTGGGAACTTCATCGGGAAGTTTTCTGCATGATTGTGAACCGTTGGGAAAGACCAAAGGTGGACATGATGGCGTCCCGCCCGAACAAAAAATGGGACAGGTATTGCGCCAGGTCACGAGACCTTCAGGCGATAGCTGTGGACGTCCTGGTAACACCGTGGGTGTAACAGTCGGTGTATGTGTTCCCTCCTCTGCTTCTCATAACCAAGGTATTGAGAATTATAAGACATAGAGGAGTAAGAACTATACTCGTGGCTCCGGATTGGCCAAGAGGGACTTGGTAACCGGAACTTCAAGAGATGCTCACAGAGGACTAATGGCCTCGGGAGCTAAGAAGGGATTTGCTTTCAGCAAGTACCATGTCTGTTCCAAGAGGAACCGTGGCATCGGCCTTAAGAAAGGACCTGCTCCAGCAGGGACCTTGTCTGTTCCAAGACTTACCGCGACTGCGTTTGACGGCATGGCGGTTTGAACGCCGGATCCTAAGGGAAAAGGCATTCCGGAAGAGGTCATACCTACCCTGGTCAAAGCCAGGAAGGAGGTGACCGCACAACGTTATCACCACATGTGGTAAAAATATGTTGCGTGGGTGAGGCCAGGAAGGCCCCACGAAAAAATTTCAACTAGGTCGATTTCTGCACTTCCTGCAAACAGGAGTGTCTATGAGCCTCAAATTGGGGTCCATTAAGGTTCAAGTTTCGGCCCTGTCGATTTTCTTCCAGAAAGAATTGGCTTCAGTTCCTGAAGTCCAGACGTTTGTCAAGGGAGTATTGCATATACAGCCCTTGTGTGCCTCCAGAGGCACCGTGGGATCTCAACGTAGTGTTGGGATTCCTCAAATCATATTGGTTTGAACCACTCAAATCTGTGGATTTGAAATATCTCACATGGAAAGTGACCATGCTGTTGGCTCTGGCCTCGGCCAGGCGATTGTCAAAATTGGCGGCTTTGTCTTACAAAAGCCCATATTTGATTTTCCATTCGGACAGGGCAGAACTGCGGACTCGTCCCCAGTTTCTTCCTAAGGTGGTGTCAGCGTTTCACCTGAAACAACCTATTGTGGTGCCTGCGGCTACTAGGGACTTGGAGGACTCCAAGTTGCTAGACGTTGTCAGGGCCCTGAAAAAAAAAATATATATATATATATATATATATATATATATATATATATATATATATATATATATATATATATATATATATATATATATAATTCCAGGACGGCTGGAGTCAGAAAGTCTGACTTGCTGTTTATATTGTAGGCACCCAAAAAGCTGGGTGCTCCTGCTTCTAAGCAGACTATTGCTCGTTGGATTTGTAGTACAATTCAGCTTGCACATTCTGTGGCAGGCCTGCCACAGCCAAAATCTGTAAATGCCCATTCCACAAGGAAGGTGGGCTCATCTTGGGCGGCTGCCCGAGGGGTCTCGGCTTTACAACTTTGCCGAGCAGCTACTTGGTCAGGGGCAAACACGTTTGCAAAATTCTACAAATTTGATACCCTGGCTGAGGAGGACCTGGAGTTCTCTCATTCGGTGCTGCAGAGTCATCCGCACTCTCCCGCCCGTTTGGGAGCTTTGGTATAATCCCCATGGTCCTGACGGAGTCCCCAGCATCCACTAGGACGTTAGAGAAAATAAGATTTTACTTACCGATAAATCTATTTCTCATAGTCCGTAGTGGATGCTGGGCGCCCATCCCAAGTGCGGATTGTCTGCATTACTTGTACATAGTTATTGTTACAAAAAATCGGGTTATTATTGTTGTGAGCCATCTTTTTTAGAGGCTACTTCATTGTTATCATACTGTTAACTGGGTTCAAATCACAAGTTGTACGGTGTGATTGGTGTGGCTGGTATGAGTCTTACCCGGGATTCAAGATCCTTCCTTATTGTGTACGCTCGTCCGGGCACAGTACCTAACTGAGGCTTGGAGGAGGGTCATAGGGGGAGGAGCCAGTACACACCATGTGATCCTAAAAGCTTGCTTTTGTGCCCTGTCTCCTGCGGAGCCGCTATTCCCCATGGTCCTGACGGAGTCCCCAGCATCCACTACGGACTATGAGAAATAGATTTATCGGTAAGTAAAATCTTATTTTTTGTAACTATGTACAAGTATTGCAGATAATCCGCACTTGGGATGGGCGCCCAGCATCCACTACGGACTCCGAGAAATAGAATTATCGGTAAGTAAATTCTTATTTTCTCTATCGTCCTAGTGGATGCTGGGGTTCCTGAAAGGACCATGGGGATAATACCAAAGCTCCCAAACGGGCGGGAGAGTGCGGATGACTCTGCAGCACCGAATGAGAGAACTCCAGGTCCTCCTTAGCCAGGGTATCAAATTTGTAGGATTTTACCAACGTGTTTGCCCCTGACTAAATAGCCGCTCGGCAAAGTTGTAAAGCCGAGACCCCTCGGGCAGCCGCCCAAGATAAGCCCACCTTCCTTGTGGAATGGGCATTTACATATTTTGGCTGTGGCAGGCCTGCCACAGAATGTGCAAGCTGAATTGTATTACACATCCAACTAGCAATAGTCTGCTTAGAAGCAAGAGCACCCAGTTTGTTGGGTGCATACAGGATAACAGCAAGTCAGTTTTCCTGACTCCAGCCGTCCTGGAACCTATATTTACAGGGCCCTGACAACATCTAGCGACCTGGAGTCCTCCAAGTCCCTAGTAGGCGCAAGGCACCAAAATAAGCTGGTTCAGGTGAAACACTGACACCACCTTAGGGAGAGAACTGGGGACGAGTCCGCAGCTCTGCCCTGTCCAAATGGACAACCAGATATGGGCTTTTTTGAGAAAAAAACCACAATTTGACACTCGCCTGGTCCAGGCCAGGGCCAAGAGCATGGTCACTTTTCATGCGAGATGCTTCAAATCCACAGATTTGACTGGTTTTAAACCAATGTGATTTGAGGAATCCCAGAACTACGTTGAGATCCCACAGTGCCACTGGAGGCACAAAAGGGGGTTGTATATGCAATACTCCCTTGACAAACTTCTGGACTTCAGGAACTGAAGCCACTTCTTTCTGGAAGAAAATCGACAGGGCCGAAATTTGAACCTTAATGGACCCCAATTTGAGGCCCATAGACACTCCTGTTTGCAGGAAATGCAGGAATCGACCGAGTTGAAATTTCTTCGTGGGGCCTTTCTGGCCTCACACCACGCAACATATTTTTGCCACATGTGGTGATAATGTTGTGCGGTCACCTCCTTTCTGGCTTTGACCAGGGTAGGAATGACCTCTTCCGGAATGCCTTTTTCCCTTAGGATCCGGCGTTCCACCGCCATGCCGTCAAACGCAGCTGCGGTAAGTCTTGGAACAGACATGGTACTTGCTGAAACAAGTCCCTTCTTAGCGGCAGAGGCCATAAGTCCTCTGTGAGCATCTCTTGAAGTTCCGGGTACCAAGTCCTTCTTGGCCAATCCGGAGCCATGAGTATAGTTCTTACTCCTCTACGTCTTATAAGTCTCAGTACCTTAGGTATGAGAAGCAGAGGATGGAACACATACACCGACTGGTACATCCATGGTGTTACCAGAACGTCCACAGCTATTGCCTGAGGGTCTCTTAACCTGGCGCAATACCTGTCCCGTTTTTTGTTCAGACGGGACGCCATCATGTCCACCTTTGGTATTTCCCAACGGTTTACAATCATGTGGAAAACTTCCCGATGAAGTTTCCACTCTGCCGGGTGGAGGTCGTGCCTGCTGAGGAAGTCTGCTTCCCAGTTTCCATTCCCGGAATGAAACACTGCTGACAGTGCTATCACATGATTTTCCGCCCAGCGAAAAGTCCTTGCAGTTTTTGCCATTGCCCTCCTGCTTCTTGTGCCGCCCTGTCTATTTACGTGGGCGACTGCAGTGATGTTTTTCCCACTGGATCAATACCGGCTGACCTTGAAGCAGAGGTCTTGCTAAGCTTAGAGTATTATAAATTTACCCTTAGCTCCAGTATATTTATGTGGAGAAAAGTCTCCAGACTTGATCACACTCCCTGGAAATTTTTTCCTTGTGTGACTGCTCCCCAGCCTCTCGGGCTGGCCTCCGTGGTCACCAGCATCCAATCCTGAATGCCGAATCTGCGGCCCTCTAGAAGATGAGCACTCTGTAACCACCACAGGAGAGACACCCTTGTCCTTGGATATAGGGTTATCCGCTGATGCATCTGAAGATGCGATCCGGACCATTTGTCCAGCAGATCCCACTGAAAAATTCTTGCGTGAAATCTGCCGAATGGAATTGCTTCGTAGGAAGTCACCATCTTTACCAGGACCCTTGTGCAATGATGCACTGATTTTAGGAGGTTCCTGACTAGCTCGGATAACTCCCTGGCTTTCTCTTCCGGGAGAAACACCTTTTTCTGGACTGTGTCCAGAATCATCCCTAGGCACAGCAGACTTGTCGTCGGGATCAGCTGCGATTTTGGAATATTTAGAATCCACCCGTGCTGTTGTAGCAGTATCCGAGATCGTGCTACTCCGACCTCCAACTGTTCCCTGGACTTTGCCCTTATCAGGAGATCGTCCAAGTAAGGGATAATTAAGACGCCTTTTCTTCGAAGAAGAATCATCATTTCGGCCATTACCTTGGTAAAGACCCGGGGTGCCGTGGACAATCCAAACGGCAGCGTCTGAAACTGATAGTGACAGTTCTGTACCATGAACCTGAGGTACCCTTAGTGGTTCGTTATCACTGCTCTGAGTGACTCCATCTTGATTTGAACCTTTGTAAGTGTTCAAATTTTTTTAGATTTAGAATAGGTCTCACCTAGCCTTCTGGCTTCAGTACCACAATATAATGTGGAATAATACCCCTTTTCTTGTTGTAGGAGGGGTAATTTGATTATCACCTGCTGGGAATACAGCTTGTGAATTGTTTCCCATACTGCCTCCTTGTCGGAGGGAGACCTTGGTAAACCAGACTTCAGGAGCCTGCGAAGGGGAAACGTCTCGACATTCCAATCTGTACCCCTGGGATACTACATGTAGGATCCAGGGGTCCTGTACGGTCCCAGCGTCATGCTGAGAGCTTGGCAGAAGCGGTGGAACGCTTCTGTTCCTGGGAATGGGCTGCCTGCTGCAGTCTTCTTCCCTTTCCTCTATCCCTGGGCAGATATGACTCTTATAGGGACGAAAGGACTGAGGCTGAAAAGACGGTGTCTTTTTCTGCAGAGATGTGACTTAGGGTAAAAACTGTGGATTTTCCAGCAGTTGCCGTGGCCACCAGGTCCGATGGACCGACCCCAAATAACTCCTCTTCCTTTATACGGCAATACACCTTTGTGCCGTTTGGAATCTGCATCACCTGACCACTGTCGTGTCCATAAACATCTTCTGGCAGATATGGACATCGCACTTACTCTTGATGCCAGAGTGCAAATATCCCTCTGTGCATCTCGCATATATAGAAAATGCATCCTTTAAATGCTCTATAGTCAATAAAATACTGTCCCTGTCAAGGGTATCAATATTTTTAGTCAGGGAATCCGACCAAGCCACCCCAGCTCTGCACATCCAGGCTGAGGCGATCGCTGGTCGCAGTATAACACCAGTATGTGTGTATATACTTTTTATGATATTTTCCAGCCTTCTGTCAGCTGGCTCCTTGAGGACGGCCCTATCTATAGACGGTACCGCCACTTGTTTTGATAAGCGTGTGAGCGCCTTATCCACCCTAAGGGGTGTTTCCCAACGCGCCCTAACTTCTGGCGGGAAAGGGTATACCGCCCATAATTTTCTATCGGGGGGAACCCACGCATCATCACACACTTCATTTAATTTATCTGATTCAGGAAAAACTACGGTAGTTTTTTCACATCCCACATAATACCCTCTTTTGTGGTACTTGTAGTATCAGAAATATGTAACACCTCCTTCATTGCCCTTAACGTGTGGCCCTAATAAGGAATACGTTTGTTTATTCACCGTCGACACTGGATTCAGTGTCCGTGTCTGTGTCTGTGTCGACCGACTAAAGTAAACGGGCGTTTTAAAACCCCTGACGGTGTTTCTGAGACGTCTGGACCGGTACTAATTGTTTGTCGGCCGTCTCATGTCGTCAACCGACCTTGCAGCGTGTTGACATTATCACGTAATTCCCTAAATAAGCCATCCATTCCGGTGTCGACTCCCTAGAGAGTGACATCACCATTACAGGCAATTGCTCCGCCTCCTCACCAACATCGTCCTCATACATGTCGACACACACGTACCGACACACAGCACACACACAGGGAATGCTCTGATAGAGGACAGGACCCACTAGCCCTTTGGAGAGACAGAGGGAGAGTTTGCCAGCACACACCAAAAACGCTATAATTATATAGGGACAACCTTATATAAGTGTTTTCCCTTATAGCATCTTTTATATATTTCTAACGCCAAATTAGTGCCCCCCCTCTCTGTTTTAACCCTGTTTCTGTAGTGCAGTGCAGGGGAGAGCCTGGGAGCCTTCCCTCCAGCCTTTCTGTGAGGGAAAATGGCGCTGTGTGCTGAGGAGATAGGCCCCGCCCCTTTTTCGGCGGGCTCGTCTCCCGCTCTTTAATGGATTCTGGCAGGGGTTAAATATCTCCATATAGCCCCCGGAGGCTATATGCGAGGTATTTTTAGCCAAAAAAAGTTTTCATTTGCCTCCCAGGGCGCCCCCCTCCCAGCGCCCTGCACCCTCAGTGACTGCCGTGTGAAGTGTGCTGAGAGGAAATGGCGCACAGCTGCAGTGCTGTGCGCTACCTTAAGAAGACTGAGGAGTCTTCTGCCGCCGATTCTGGACCTCTTCTCAGCATCTGCAAGGGGGCCGGCGGCGAGGCTCCGGTGACCATCCAGGCTGTACCTGTGATCGTCCCTCTGGAGCTAATGTCCAGTAGCCAAAGAAGCCAATCCATCCTGCACGCAGGTGAGTTCACTTCTTCTCCCCTAAGTCCCTCGTTGCAGTGATCCTGTTGCCAGCAGGACTCACTGTAAAATAAAAAACCTAAGCTAAACTTTTCTAAGCAGCTCTTTAGGAGAGCCACCTAGATTGCACCCTTCTCGGCCGGGCACAAAAATCTAACTGAGGCTTGGAGGAGGGTCATAGGGGGAGGAGCCAGTGCACACCACCTGATCCTAAAGCTTTACTTTTTGTGCCCTGTCTCCTGCGGAGCCGCTATCCCCCTGGTCCTTTCAGGAACCCCAGCATCCACTAGGACGATAGAGAAAACAAGTATTTTATATAGTGGCCCACTAAAAACCCCAATGGATTCTTCTTTACAAAAAGATCATCCCATCTGTGTGGAAGGACTGCAGTCAGTATGTTACTGTACATATGCTTAAACCACAACACATCGTTATCTGTCCAATTGCAACAGCTTTTAATTTCCAGCCTGAAAAGTTAATGGGACTTGTGATTTCAATCCCGCTGATTTCAGACAGATGAAATGGTGATAGAGACAGGCATACACAGATAACTGCATCTCAGACAGACACTGAAAAACACTGGATACATTAATCAAATTATTTTAAAGTGGATGTGAGTTAGTAGCTAATAACTGATACTTGCCTTAAAAGAGAAGCAGGTAAGTGAAGCATGGTGGATACATTAGTTGTATACAATTGCTCTTGGCAACCAAAATAAGATTGTTTTTTGTTTTTGATAAATGATACCAGCACGTTCATGCATTCAGTACCTACAGATATTTTGAGGGGAGCAAGTAGGTGTGTTCCCATATTGCTTATTACTATGTTAAGGGAAACATTATGTGTACTATTGTAGTTTCCCATCTATATATGGCATTTCATTAGAGAGTTACTGTTGTATTATACACTATGATCGGTTCCAATCCCCTGGTGTGCCGAGGGGGAGGATACACAGAAGACCATATTCATTCCATTTATAGACTGAGATACATGTCATGTAATTTTATGTTTGAAGACTCACTTTTTTTGCATATTATCTTAATTTATTTAACTTTCCCCACTTTTAAACGCTATTATTGTGGAATGAGGGTTTATAAAAAGACTTGTTTGGATTATTCATTATTTCCTAATAATCTGAAAAAGCTGTAACAAAAATCCAGCCCACCAGTTTTTAACGCATTAGCCGTGCTCTAGTTGTGCATACACGCCTCTGTGAGCATAGCAGGCAATCAGATGGGAGCATCTTGGGTTGTAATGTAACCTGTGTGCTGCCCTCACTTTGACAATTTAAACACTGCCTAACTATTCTGCCAGAATGATTTTCTTCCATTTGAGAAACCCCTGCTCTGCTGTAAAGGATTTCGGCAGTGTGCACTCTTTTTCTATTGAATCACTATACTCTCCAATAGGTTATGGGGTATATGCAATTAGCGGCGAATCGCGGCAAATTATCAGACGTTTTTTAATTTGACACAATTCGACCGTCCAATTTCGGCAAGTGGGTGCCAAAATTGACCATATTCAATCAAAAACGGATTCGACAGTCCCGCGGCCGAAAAACGGCCAATTTGACGGATTTTGATCCGTTTTTTTAAAAACGGGAAAAAATAAGAATTTACTTACCGATAATTCTATTTCTCGTAGTCCGTAGTGGATGCTGGGGACTCCGTAAGGACCATGGGGATAGCGGCTCCGCAGGAGACAGGGCACAAAAGTAAAAGCTTTAGGATCAGGTGGTGTGCACTGGCTCCTCCCCCTATGACCCTCCTCCAAGCCTCAGTTAGGATACTGTGCCCGGACGAGCGTACACAATAAGGAAGGATTTTGAATCCCGGGTAAGACTCATACCAGCCACACCAATCACACTGTACAACCTGTGATCTGAACCCAGTTAACAGCATGATAACAGCGGAGCCTCTGAAAAGATGGCTCACAACAATAATAACCCGTTTTAGTTAACAATAACTATGTACAAGTATTGCAGACAATCCGCACTTGGGATGGGCGCCCAGCATCCACTACGGACTACGAGAAATAGAATTATCGGTAAGTAAATTCTTATTTTCTCTGACGTCCTAAGTGGATGCTGGGGACTCCGTAAGGACCATGGGGATTATACCAAAGCTCCCAAACGGGCGGGAGAGTGCGGATGACTCTGCAGCACCGAATGAGAGAACTCCAGGTCCTCCTCAGCCAGGGTATCAAATTTGTAGAATTTTGCAAACGTGTTTGCCCCTGACCAAGTAGCAGCTCGGCAAAGTTGTAAAGCCGAGACCCCTCGGGCAGCCGCCCAAGATGAGCCCACCTTCCTTGTGGAATGGGCATTTACATATTTTGGCTGTGGCAGGCCTGCCACAGAATGTGCAAGCTGAATTGTACTACACATCCAACTAACAATCGTCTGCTTAGAAGCAAGAGCACCCAGTTTGTTGAGTGCATACAGGATAACAGCAAGTCAGTTTTCCTGACTCCTGCCGTCCTGGAAACATATTTTCAGGGCCCT
The DNA here is from genome assembly GCF_028390025.1 of Pseudophryne corroboree. Taxonomy (NCBI): domain Eukaryota; kingdom Metazoa; phylum Chordata; class Amphibia; order Anura; family Myobatrachidae; genus Pseudophryne; species Pseudophryne corroboree. The sequence continues at coordinate 330,501,967 of NC_086447.1, read as the reverse complement.
GACAACATCTAGCAACTTGGAGTCCTCCAAGTCCCTAGTAGCCGCAGGTACCACAATAAGCTGGTTCAGGTGAAACGCTGACACCACCTTAGGGAGAAACTGGGGACGAGTCCGCAGCTCTGCCCTGTCCGAATGGACAATCAGATATGGGCTTTTGTGAGACAAAGCCGCCAATTCTGACACTCGCCTGGCCGAGGCCAGGGCCAACAGCATGGTCACTTTCCATGTGAGATATTTCAAATCCACAGATTTGAGCGGTTTAAACCAATGTGATTTGAGGAATCCCAGAACTACGTTGAGATCCCACAGTGCCACTGGAGGCACAAAAGGGGGTTGTATATGCAGTACTCCCCTGACAAACTTCTGGACTTCAGGAACTGAAGCCAATTCTTTCTGGAAGAAAATCGACAGGGCCGAAATTTGAACCTTAATGGACCCCAATTTGAGGCCCATAGACACTCCTGTTTGCAGGAAATGCAGGAATCGACAGAGTTGAAATTCCTCCGTGGGGCCTTCCTGGCCTCACACCATGCAACATATTTTCGCCAAATGTGGTGATAATGTTGTGCGGTCACCTCCTTCCTGGCTCTGACCAGGGTAGGGATGACCTCTTCCGGAATGCCTTTTTCCCTTAGGATCCGGCGTTCAACCGCCATGCCGTCAAACGCAGCCGCGGTAAGACTTGGAACAGACATGATCCTTGCTGAAGCAAGTCCCTTCTTAGTATCTCTTGAAGTTCCGGGTACCAAGTCCTTCTTGGCCAATCCGGAGCCACGAGTATAGTTCTTACTCCTCTCCGTCTTATAATTCTCAGTACCTTGGGTATGAGAGGCAGAGGAGGGAACACATACACCGACTGGTACACCCACGGTGTTACCAGAGCGTCCCTGCTATTGCCTGAGGGTCTCTTGACCTGGCGCAATACCTGTCCAGTTTTTTGTTCAGACGGGACGCCATCATGTCCACCTTTGGTCTTTCCCAACGGTTCACAATCATGTGGAAGACTTCCAGATGAAGTCCCCACTCTCCCGGGTGGAGGTCGTGCCTGCTGAGGAAGTCTGCTTCCCAGTTGTCCACTCCCGGAATGAACACCGCTGACAGTATTATCACATGATTTTTCGCCCAGCGAAGAATCCTTGCTGCCATTGCCCTCCTGCTTCTTGTGTCGCCCTGTCTGTTTACGTGGGCGACTGCCGTGATGTTGTCCGACTGGATCAGCACCGGTTGACTTTGAAGCAGAGGTCTTCAGGCTCAGAGCATTGTAAACTGCCCTTAGCTCCAGTATATTTATGTGGAGAGAAGTCTCCAGACTTGACCACACTCCTTGGAAATTTCTTCCCTGTGTGACTGCTCCCCAGCCTCTCAGGCTGGCATCCGTGGTCACCAGGACCCAGTCCTGAATGCCGAATCTGCTGCCCTCTAGTAGATGAGCACTCTGCAGCCACCACAGAAGAGACACCCTTGTCCTTGGAGACAGGATTATCCGCTGATGCATCTGAAGATGTGATCCGGACCATTCGTCCAGCAGATCCCACTGAAAAATTCTTGCGTGAAATCTGCCGAATGGAATCGCTTCGTAAGAAGCCACCATTTTTCCCCAGGACTCTTGTGCATTGATGCACTGACACTTGGCCTGGTTCTAGGAGGTTCCTAACTAGCTCGGATAACTCCCTGGCTTTCTCCTCCGGGAGAAACACCTTTTTCTGGACTGTGTCCAGAATCATCCCTAGGAACAGCAGACGTGTCGTCGGAATCAGCTGCGATTTTGGAATATTTAGAATCCACCCGTGCTGTCGTAGAACTACTTGAGATAGTGCTACTCCGACCTCCAACTGTTCTCTGGACCTTGCCCTTATCAGGAGATCGTCCAAGTAAGGGATAATTAAGACGCCTTTTCTTTGAAGAAGAATCATCATTTCGGCCATTACCTTGGTAAAGACCCGGGGTGCCGTGGACAATCCAAACGGCAGCGTCTGAAACTGATAGTGACAGTTCTGTACCACGAACCTGAGGTACCCTTGGTGAGAAGGGCAAATTGGGACATGGAGGTAAGCATCCTTGATGTCCAGGGACACCATATAGTCCCCTTCTTCCCGGTTCGCTATCACTGCTCTGAGTGACTCCATCTTGATTTGAACCTTTGTATGTAAGTGTTCAAAGATTTCAGATTTAGAATAGGTCTCACCGAGCCGTCTGGCTTCAGTACCACAAATAGTGTGGAATAATACCCCTTTCCTTGTTGTAGGAGGGGTACTTTGATTATCACCTGCTGGGAATACAGCTTGTGAATTGTTTCCAATACTGCCTCCCTGTCGGAGGGAGACGTTGGTAAAGCAGACTTCAGGAACCTGCGAGGGGGAGACGTCTCGAACTTCCAATCTGTACCCCTGGGATACTACTTGTAGGATCCAGGGGTCCACTTGCGAGTGAGCCCACTGCGCGCTGAAACTCTTGAGACGACCCCCCACCGCACCTGAGTCCGCTTGTACGGCCCCAGCGTCATGCTGAGGACTTGGCAGAAGCGGTGGAGGGCTTCTGTTCCTGCGAAGGAGCTGCCTGCTGCAGTCTTCTTCCCTTTCCTCTACCCCTGGGCAGATATGACTGGCCTTTTGCCCACTTGCCCTTATGGGGACGAAAGGACTGAGGCTGAAAAGACGGTGTCTTTTTCTGCTGAGATGTGACTTGGGGTAAAAAAGGTGGATTTTCCAGCTGTTGCCGTGGCCACCAGGTCCGATGGACCGACCCCAAATAACTCCTCCCCTTTATACGGCAATACTTCCATGTGCCGTTTGGAATCTGCATCACCTGACCACTGTCGTGTCCATAAACATCTTCTGGCAGACATGGACATCGCACTTACTCTTGATGCCAGAGTGCAAATATCCCTCTGTGCATCTCGCATATATAGAAATGCATCTTTTAAATGCTCTATAGTCAATAAAAATACTGTCCCTGTCAAGGGTATCAATATTTTCAGTCAGGGAATCCGACCAAGCCACCCCAGCGCTGCACATCCAGGCTGAGGCGATCGCTGGTCGCAGTATAACACCAGTATGTGTGTATATACTTTTTAGGATATTTTCCAGCCTCCTATCAGCTGGCTCCTTGAGGGCGGCCGTATCTGGAGACGGTAACGCCACTTGTTTTGATAAGCGTGTGAGCGCCTTATCCACCCTAGGGGGTGTTTCCCAACGCGCCCTAACTTCTGGCGGGAAAGGGTATAACGCCAATAATTTTCTATCGGGGGAAACCCACGCATCATAACACACTTCATTTAATTTATCTGATTCAGGAAAAACTACAGGTAGTTTTTTCACACCCCACATAATACCCTTTTTTGTGGTACTTGTAGTATCAGAAATATGTAACACCTCCTTCATTGCCCTTAACATGTAACGTGTGGCCCTAATGGAAAATACGTTTGTTTCTTCACCGTCGACACTGGAGTCAGTGTCCGTGTCTGTGTCGACCGACTGAGGTAATGGGCGTTTTAAAGCCCCTGACGGTGTTTGAGACGACTGGACAGGTACTAATTGGTTTGCCGGCCGTCTCATGTCGTCAACCGACCTTGCAGCGTGTTGACATTATCACGTAATTCCCTAAATAAGCCATCCATTCCGGTGTCGACTCCCTAGAGAGTGACATCACCATTACAGGCAATTGCTCCGCCTCCTCACCAACATCGTCCTCATACATGTCGACACACACGTACCGACACACAGCACACACACAGGGAATGCTCTGATAGAGGACAGGACCCACTAGCCCTTTGGGGAGACAGAGGGAGAGTTTGCCAGCACACACCAAAACGCTATAATTATACAGGGACAACCTTATATAAGTGTTTTCCCTTATAGCATCTTAATATATTATAATATCGCCACACAAAATGCCCCCCCTCTCTGTTTTAACCCTGTTTCTGTAGTGCAGTGCAGGGGAGAGCCTGGGAGCCTTCCTAGCAGCGGAGCTGTGTAGGAAAATGGCGCTGTGTGCTGAGGAGAATAGGCCCCGCCCCCTTTTCGGCGGGCTTCTTCTCCCGTTTTTCTGACAACCTGGCAGGGGTTAAATACATCCATATAGCCCCAGAGGCTATATGTGATGTATTTTTAGCCAGCATAGGTACTTTCATGGCTGCCCAGGGCGCCCCCCCCAGCGCCCTGCACCCTCAGTGACCGTTGGTGTGAAGTGTGCTGAGAGCAATGGCGCACAGCTGCCGTGCTGTACGCTACCTTAAGAAGACTGGGAAGTCTTCAGCCGCCGATTTCTGGACCTCTTCTCTCTTCAGCATCTGCAAGGGGGTCGGCGGCGCGGCTCCGGTGACCCATCCAGGCTGTACCTGTGATCGTCCCTCTGGAGCTAGTGTCCAGTAGCCTAAGAAGCCAATCCATCCAGCACGCAGGTGAGTTCACTTCTTCTCCCCTAAGTCCCTCGTTGCAGTGAGCCTGTTGCCAGCAGGACTCACTGAAAATAAAAAACCTAACAAAACATTTACTCTAAGCAGCTCTTTAGGAGAGCCACCTAGATTGCACCCTTCTCGGCCGGGCACAAAAACCTAACTGAGGCTTGGAGGAGGGTCATAGGGGGAGGAGCCAGTGCACACCACCTGATCCTAAAGCTTTTACTTTTGTGCCCTGTCTCCTGCGGAGCCGCTATCCCCATGGTCCTTACGGAGTCCCCAGCATCCACTTAGGACGTCAGAGAAAACGGGAAAAACACGAAAAAAAAATGGCGTGGGGTCCCCCCTCCAAAGCATAACCAGCCTCGGGCTCTTCGAGCTGGTCCTGGTTCTAAAAATCCGGGGAAAAATTGGACAGGGGATCCCGCGTATTTTTAAAACCAGCACCGGGCTCTGCGCCTGGTGCAAAAAATACGGGGGCCAAAAAGAGTAGGGGTCCCCCGTATTTTATACACCAGCATCGGGCTCCACTAGCTGGACAGATAATGCCACAGCCGGGGGTCACTTTTATACAGTGCCCTGCGGCCGTGGCATTAAATATCCAACTAGTCACCCCTGGCCGGGGTACCCTGGGGGAGTGGGGACCCCTTCAAAGGGTCCCCCCCCCCCAGCCACCCAAGGGCCAGGGGTGAAGCCCGAGGCTGTCCCCCCCCATCCAAGGGCTGCGGATGGGAGGCTGAAAGCCTTGAGAAAAATGACAGAATATTGTGTTTTTCCAGTAGTACTACAAGTCCCAGCAAGCCTCCCCCGCAAGCTGGTACTTGGAGAACCACAAGTACCAGCATGTGGGAGAAAAACGGGCCCGCTGGTACCTGTAGTTCTACTGGAAAAAAAATACCCAAATAAAAACAGGAGACACACACCTTGAAAGTACAACTTTATTTCACACCTGCCGACACACACATACTTACCTATGTTGACCCACCGACTGCCACGTCTCCTGATCAGACGATCCGGGGTACCTGTGAATCAAATTATACTCACCTGATCCAGGGTCCAGAGTATAATCCACGTACTTGGCAAAAAAATAAAACGCATACCCGACCATGCCGGACTGAAAGGGGTCCCATGTTGACACATGGGACCCCTTTCCCCGAATGTGCCAGGACCCCACGTGACTCCTGTCACTGAGGTCCCTTCAGCCAATCAGGAAGCGCTACTTCCGTGGCGCTCACCTGATTGGCTGTGCGCGTCTGAGGTCAGACAGCGCATCGCACAGCTCCCTCCATTACTTTCAATGGTGGGAACTTTGCCGTCAGCGGTGGGGTTACCCAAGGTCAGCCGCTGACCGCGGGTGACCCCACCACTAACCGCAAAGTTCCCACCATTGAATATAATGGAGAGGCTTTGCGATGCGCTGTCTGACAGCTCAGAAGCGCAGCCAATCAGCAGAGTGCAAGGACGTTGCGCTCGCTGATTGGCTTAAGAGACCTTTCAGTGACAGCAGTCACGAAGGGGTCTCTCTGCATTTGGGGAAAGGGGTCCCATGTGTCAACATGGGACCCGTTTCAGTCCGCTGGCACGGGTTTGTCGTTTTATTTTTTTGCCAAGTACGTGGATTATACTCTGGACCCTGGATCAGGTGAGTATAATTTGATTCACAGGTACCCCGGATCGTCAGATCAGGAGACGTGGCAGTCGGCGGGTCAACATAGGTAAGTATGTGTGTGTCGGCAGGTGTGAAATAAAGTTGTACTTTCAAGGTGTGTGTCTCCTGTTTTTATTTGGGTATTTTTTTTCCAGTAGTACTACAGGTACCAGCGGGCCTGTTTTTCTCCCGCATGCTGGTACTTGTGGTTCTCCAAGTACCAGCTTGCGGGGGAGGCTTGCTGGGACTTGTAGTACTACTGGAAAAAACAACATTCTGTCATTTTTCTCAAGGCTATCAGCCTCCCATCCGCAGCCCTTGGATGGGGGGGGGGGGACAGCCTCGGGCTTCACCCCTGGCCTTTGGGTGGCTGGGGGGGGGACCCCTTGATTGAAGGGGTCCCCACTCCCCCAGGGTACCCCGGCCAGGGGTGACTAGTTGGATATTTAATGCCACGGCCGCAGGGCACTGTATAAAAGTGACCCCCGGCTGTGGCATTATCTGTCCAGCTAGTGGAGCCCGATGCTGGTGTATAAAATACGGGGGTCCCCTACTCTTTTTGGCCCCCGTATTTTTTGCACCAGCACCAGGCGCAGAGCCCGGTGCTGGTTTTAAAAATACGGGGGATCCCGTCATTTTTCTCCCCGGATTTTTAGAACCAGGACCTGCTCGAAGAGCCCGAGGCTGGTTATGCTTTGGAGGGGGGACCCCACGCCATTTTTTTCCGGGATTTTACCATTCCATCTAAAAAAAAATAAAAAATATTATTTTTTAAAATATATAAAAAATACTTGTGCCTCCAAAAAAGACAAACCAAGTACCTAATCCCTTCTAATATAAATAGATATGCTATTACCAATAAAAAAAACACCAAGAAAAACATGTTTTAATTTTTTTTTTTATTAGTTTCACCCACCAAAGTGTGGCGGATTGAAAATGACGAATTTACTGTCTAAAAGCACTGTTGTCGAATTTGCAAACTTCAAATTGAATATACTTTGGTCGAATTGCAGCACTTGTATCATTGCAGAAAAGTCGAATTTGACAAAAGTCGAATTTCAAAAAGTCGAATTTTGAAAGTCAGTTTTTTTGACGGAAAGTACTGAATTGCATTGACGATTTTTTTTTTGGGCGAAAAAGTCCAGTTTTTCGCCAATTTCGGGAATTTGACCGCAATTGCATATACCCCAACTTCAAGGCTCCATGAGCTGCAGCACCACTTATAACCAATATGACAAAATGTTTGTATGATGAGACATTACAGGACTTACACTATAACCATCATACACAATGAATTACACGTCACCTGCAGCAAATCAATCATCACGTTTCTCAATCTTCTAAATCATAAATATTATGATCTGAAACATTTGAGATTCTGGACATAAAACAAATAAGAGGCTGTTCATTATCTAGTGCAGTTTTTGCTACTATACTAGCAGCATAAAATATTGGGGAGGTAGTATAAAATGTTGGAAAATCCCTAAAGAAATTACATATTTAAGAAGACGTGAAATGAATTCAAAATGAAAGGAAAAAAAAACATTTTTCAACTAGCAAAATAAGTCTTTTCAGATCAAAACTGCCATTTAGACCCTCACATAGTATAGAATGCCAATTACGACAATATACTATATTATGCGTACCTTTTTGGCAGTGTATCCACCACCAACAGCAGATCCTAGAACAAGATACCGAAGTTTTAATAGCCTGGATGCCAGCCTAGCGACCCAAAAGTTGCGCCGAGTCTGATAAGCAACATGAAAAGGCAAAAGTCTGCTTCTCCTTAGCGGAATACGAGATAAAGAAGAGTAACAACGAATTGATTGTCTGGCGAAAGGCCGCTGAATGCTCGCTACGGAAAAAGAATGATGGCGACCTCTGTGAGAAAACAGGTTCTGGGAGGGTAATTTGACTTCTTTTACAACGTGCTTATTTATCACTCCTCTGTACACAATGCTGAAAAAAGAAATTAAACAGATTATGATAACTTCTGTAAACATGCATACTGTACTGTACCATTACAATATAACAGCAATGTAACTTCTTCACCACTCCCAGAGTGCCACCTAGCTCCCAGTGGTCAATGCCACCACACTCCAATAACACAAAATGGAAACCATTAAGTTAGTGTTAGCCCTGATACTCTGAACTGGATTTTTGTACAAATAGTTTATTAACCTCATTTAAACAGGGTCTGAGATATTTGTTTCCTCACAGGGAATGATCACTTTGTCCCATTTAAATATTTGTGATATATGCAGTATTTATATTGTCATGTGGTATATAGTTGTGTCCTTCTATGCATATTACTCTAACACAACAAGAAAATAATGTAAATGCTGTGCATAAGTAATGTACAGATGGAGCTACCCTCATCGTTGCAGTTTCTCTGCCTAAACTGAGAATTTGTCGCGCCTTAACTATAGCTCAGGTGTTTTGTGGAAAGGCGCATTAAGGTACGACAACATACGCAGCATGCAATACACATCTTCACCACTGGGTGGCTAATGCTCCACTAATTCTGTACTGTAGAGCGAATAGCGGTAGATGGATATATAGTACAGTACAGAAATCTTACTGTAATAGTGCACTCTTGGCAAGCCCTGGCAAATGGCCAGTGACAACTATAATGGAGTGAGTCAATTCAAGCCCTGGCAAATGGCCAGTGACAACTATAATGGAGTGAGTCAATTCAAGCCCTGGCAAATGGCCAGTGACAATTCAGATGGAGTGAGTCAATTCAGGAACTTGAAGTTTATAGCGTACTGTAAATAAAGGAGGCATATTTTTACGCAGTGGGCTCACAATGCTTGTACTGTCATTTCGGCAGTGATGTGCAGGTGTCACAGATGCATTGAAATCATGATTTACTAATGAACGCTGGGCTTCATTAGTAAATCATGTATCAAGACACAGTAAACAGCCCTTAATATCACACTATGCCATGGCGGGACTCTGTAGTGCAGATTGTCTTTTTTTGCATTTTGTTTTCAACGAAAATGCGTCTTAGATGCAAAGTAATGTAATAGGACGCACAAGCAGTTTCTGCCGATTAAAATTATATGCAGCATGTCTATATTCTGTGTGTGACTGTATTTGCATACAAAATGCTCTGTTACAGTGTTTACCTGGAAAACACTAAAGTTTTATTCCAGATGTAGATAGAGCCGCTATTACACACAGAATATAGGTATGTGGCACATCACTTTAATCAGAAGAAGCTGCTTGTACGTCCTATTACATTACTTTGCGTCTAAGACGCATTTTCGCAGAACAAAAAGCAAGAGACGGTCAGCACTACTGAGTCCCACCGCAGGCATGGTGTGACTTCAAGAGCTGTTTCGCGTGACTGCAGCAAGTATGTAAGAGGACACAGCTGTAGATTGGCTTAGCGTCTCCAATGCACACAAAGAAAAGCACAGTTCAGAGTTCTACACAGCTCTCTAAAAGAAAAAGAAAAAACAAGATTTTAAACCTACCGGTAAATCTTTTTCTCGCAGTCCGTAGAGGATGCTGGGGACTTCGTAAGGACCATGGGGATAGACGGGCTCCGCAGGAGACATGGGCACCCCAAGTAAGACTTTGGATCTGGGTGTGCACTGGCTCCTCCCTCTATGCCCCTCCTCCAGACCTCAGTTAGAGAAACTGTGCCCAGAGGAGACGGACAGTACGAGGAAAGGATTTTAGTTAATCCAAGGGCAAGATTCATACCAGCCACACCAATCACACCGTATAACTTGTGATATACTATCTAGTTAACAGTATGAAAAAACAACATAGCATCGGTCCAAAACCGATGAAATTATAACATAACCCTTATGTAAGCAATAACTATTTACAAGTCTTGCAGAAGTAGTCCGCACTTGGGACGGGCGCCCAGCATCCTCTACGGACTACGAGAAAAAGATTTACCGGTAGGCTTAAAATCTTATTTTCTCTAACGTCCTAGAGGATGCTGGGGATTATACCAAAGCTTCCAAACGGGCGGGAGAGTGCGGATGACTCTGCAGCACCGATTGAGCAAACAGGAGGTCCTCCTCAGCCAGGGTATCAAACTTATAGAACTTTGCAAAGGTGTTTGACCCCGACCAAGTAGCAGCTCGGCACAGCTGTAGTGCCGAGACCCCTCGGGCAGCCGCCCAAGAAGAGCCCACCTTCCTAGTGGAATGGGCCTTTATCCTGCCGTAGAATGCTCCTGCTGAATCGTGTTATAGATCCAGCAAGCAATAGTCTGCTTTGAAGCGGGAGCTCCAACCTTGTTGGCTGCATACAGGACAAACAGTGCTTCTGTCTTCCTGACTCTAGCCGTTCTGGCCACGTAAATTTTCAAAGCCCTGACCACATCAAGGGACTCTGAATCCTCCAAGTCACGTGTAGCCACAGGCACGACAATAGGTTGGTTCATATGAAAAGATGAGACCACTTTAGGTAGGAATTGAGGACGGGTCCGCAATTCCGCCCTAACCATATGGAAAACCAGATAGGGGCTTTTATGTGATAAAGCCGCTAATTCCGAAACTCGCCTAGCCGAAGCCAAGGCTAACAACATGACCACCTTCCAAGTGAGATATTTCAACTCCACCGTTTTAAGTGGTTCAAACCAATGTGACTTAAGGAAACTAAACACCACGTTAAGGTCCCAAGGCGCCACCGGAGGTACAAAAGGAGGCTGAATATGCAGTACTCCCTTCACAAACGTCTGTACTTCTGGGAGAGAGGCCAATTCCTTTTAAAAGAAAATGGATAAGGCCGAAATCTGAACCTTAATAGATCCTAATTTTAGGCCCAAATTCACTCCAGTTTGTAGGAAGTGAAGAAAACGGCCCAGATGGAATTCTTCCGTAGGAGCATTCCTGGCCTCACACCAAGAAACATATTTTCGCCATATTCGGTGATAATGTTTTGATGTCACGTCCTTCCTAGCCTTTATTAGTGTAGGAATGACCTCATCCGGAATCCTTTTTACGCTAGGATCCGGCGTTCAACCGCCATGCCGTCAAACGCAGCCACGGTAAGTCTTGGAACAGACAGGGCCCCTGTTGCAACAGGTCCTGTCTTAGAGGAAGAGGCCACGGATCTTCTGTGAGCATCTCCTGCAGATCCTGATACCAGGTCCTTCGTGGCCAATCTGGAACAATGAGGATTGTTCTCACTCCTCTTTTTCTTATTATTCTCAACACCTTGGGTATGAGAGGAAGAGGAGAAAATACATAGACCGACCGGAACACCCACCGTGTCACTAGGGCGTCCACAGCTACCGCCTGAGGGTCTCTTGACCTGGCGCAATACCTTTGTAGCTTTTTGTTGAGACGGGACGCCATCATGTCTATTTGGGGCAGTCCCCACTGACTTGCAATCTGCGCGAAGACTTCCTGATGAAGTACCCACTCTCCCGGATGTAGGTCGTGTCTGCTGAGGAAGTCTGCTTCCCAGTTGTCCACTCCCGGAATGAACACTGCTGACAGTGCGCTTACATGATTCTCCGCCCAGCGAAGGATTCTGGTGGCCTCCGCCATCGCCACTCTGCTCCTTGTGCCGCCTTGGCGGTTTACATGAGCTACTGCGGTGACGCTGTCTGACTGGATCAGAACTGGTTGGTCGCGAAGTAATGCCTCCGCTTGACGTAGGGCGTTGTATATGGCCCTCAGTTCCAGGATGTTGATGTGGAGACAAGTCTCTTGACTTGACCAAAGACCTTGGAAATTTCTTCCCTGTGTGACTGCTCCCCAACCTCGGAGGCTCGCGTCCGTGGTCACCAGGATCCAGTCCTGAATGCCGAACCTGCGGCCCTCTAGGAGGTGAGCACTCTGCAGCCACCACAGGAGAGATACCCTGGCTCTCGGGGACAGGGTGATCCGCTGATGAATTTGTAGATGTGACCCAGACCACTTGTCCAGTAGGTCCCATTGGAAAGTCTTCGCATGGAACCTGCCGAAGGGAATGGCTTCGTATGATGCCACCATCTTTCCCAGGACTCCAGTGCAGTGATGCACTGACACCTGTTTTGGCTTCAATAAGTTCCTGACCAGAGTCATGAGTTCTTGAGCTTTTTCTGTCGGAAGAAAAACCCTTTTCTGGTCTGTGTCCAGAATCATGCCCAAGAAGGTCAAACGAGACGTAAGATTCAGCTGCGACTTTGGAATATTGAGAATCCAGCCGTGTTGCTGTAACACCTTCAGTGAAAGTGATACGCTGTTCAGCAACTTCTCCCGTGATCTCGCTTTTATGAGGAGATCGTCCAAGTATGGGATAATTGTGACACCCTGCTTGCGCAGGAGCACCATCATTTCCGCCATTACCTTGGTGAAAATCCTCGGGCCATGGAAAGCCCAAACGGCAACATCTGAAATTGGTAATGACAATCCTGTACCGCAAATCTCAGGTACGCCTGATGAGGAGGATATATGGGAACATGCAGGTATGCATCTCTGAGCGATTCCATTTTGAACTTGAACCGTTTTAAGTAAAGGTTCAGGGATTTTAAATTCAAAATGGGTCTGACCGAACCGTCCGGTTTCGGGACCACAAACAGAGTTGAGTAGTATCCCTTCCCTCTTTGAAGCAGGGGAACCTCGACCACCACTTGTTGAAGACACAATTTGTGAATCGCATGTAACACTATCTCCCTTTCTAGGGGAGAAGTCGGTAGCGCCAATTTGAAAAACCGGCAAGGGGGCACCTCTTCGAATTCCAGCTTGTATCCCTGAGAAACAATTTCTATTGCCCAGGGATCCACCTGTGAGTGAACCCAGATGTGGCTGAAAAGTCGAAGACGTGCCCCCACTGGAGCGGACTTCCTCAGGGGAGCCCCAGCGTCATGCGGTGGATTTTGCAGATGCCGGGGAGGACTTCTGTTCCTGGGAACTAGCTGTGTTGTGCAGCTTTTTCCCTCTGCCCTTACCTCTGGTAAGAAAGGACGATCCACGCACTCTTTTGCTTTTATTTGAACGAAAGGACTGCATTTGATAATGAGGCGCTTTCTTAGGTTGTGAGGGAACATAAGGCAAAAAATTCAATTTACCTGCCGTAGCTGTGGAGACGAGGTCCGAAAGGCCTTCTCCAAATAATTCCTCACCCTTGTAAGGTAGAAACTCCATATGCCTCTTTGAGTCGGCATCACCTGTCCACTGTCGGGTCCATAAGACTTGTCTAGCAGAAATAGACATAGCGTTTATTCTGGAACCCAGTAAACTAATGTCTCTTTGAGCATCCCTCATATATAAGACAGCATCTTTTATATGCCCTAGGGTCATTAAAATGGTATCCTTATCTAGGGTCTCAATTTCCGCTGATAAGGAATCTGTCCATGCTGCTACAGCACTACAAACCCAGGCCGACGCAATTGCCGGTCTGAGTATCGTACCAGAATGTGTGTAAATGGACTTCAAGGTAACCTCCTGCTTGCGGTCAGCAGGATCCTTGAGGGTAGCCGTATCTTGGGATGGCAGCGCTATCTTTTTTTATAAGCGTGTCAATGCTTTGTCTACCCTAGGGGAGGATTCCCACCGTATTCTGTCCTTTGGCGGGAAAGGATACGCCATAAGAATCCTTTTGGGAATCTGCAGTTTTTTGTCTGGAGTTTCCCAAGCTTTTTCGCATAATTCGTTCAGCTCATATGAGGATGGAAAGGCGACCTCAGGCTTCTTTCCTTTATACACGTGTACCCTCGTGTCAGGGACAGGGGGTTCCTCTGTGATATGCAAAACATCTTTTATTGCAATAATCATATATCGAATACATTTAGCCACTTTTGGCTGTAATTTTGCATCATCGTAGTCGACACTGGAGTCTGAATCCGTGTCAACTATTTGGGATACTGTGCGCTTCTGAGACCCCGAAGGTCCCGGTGACATTGGGACAGACATGGTTTGACTCCCTGACTGTTCCCTAGCCTCAGCTGTCTAATCTTTTGTGCAATAAATTTACATTAGCACTTAAGACATTCCACATATCCATCCAGTCAGGTGTCGGCGCTGCCGACAGAGACCTTACATTCATACACTCCCCCTCCTCCTTAGGTGAGCCTTCAACCTCAGACATGTCGACACACGTGTACAGACACACCACACACACACACACACACACAGGGAAGCTCTTTTCTGAAGACAGGTTCCCCACCAGGCCCTTTGGAGAGACAGAGAGAGAGTATGCCATCACACACCCCAGCGCTATATGACCCAGGAAAAACACAGAATGTTTACCCAGTAGCGCCTTTATGTATATGCGCCAATTATGTGCCCCCCCCTCTTAAAACCCTCTGTCACCGTGAGTAAGCAGGGGAGAGTCCGGGGAGCTTCCTCTCAGCGCTGTGCTGTGGAGAAAATGGCGCTGGTGAGTGCTGAGGGAGAAGCCCCACTCCCTCGGCGGCGGGCTTCTGTCCCGCTCAAAATTCTTAAAAACATGGCGGGGGCTCTTTATATACAAGTACAGTGCCCAACTGTACATGTATATATGAACTTTTGCCACAGGAGAGGTTTATATTGCTGCCCAGGGCGCCCCCCCTGCGCCCTGCACCCTTACAGTGACAGATGTGTGTGAGGTGAATGGGAGCAATGGCGCACAGCTTCACTGCTGTGCGTTACCTCTATGAAGATCAAGATGTCTTCTGCCGCCTCTGAAGTCTTCTTTTCTTCTCATACTCACCCGGCTTCTATCTTCCGGCTCTGCGAAGAGGACGGCGGCGCGGCTCTGGGACGGACGGCGAGGGTGAGACCTGCGAACCAATCCCTCTGGAGCTAATGGTGTCCAGTAGCTTAAGAAACAGAGCCTTGAAACTCAGAGAAGTAGGTCTGTTTCTCTCTCCTCAGTCCCTCGATGCAGGGAGTCTTTTGCCAGCAGGCTCCCTAAAAATAAAAAACCTAACTAAAATACTTTGACAGGAAACTCAGGAGAGCTCCCTGAAAGCACCCAGTCTCCACTGGGCACAATATCAAACTGACGCCTGGAGGAGGACCATAGAGGGAGGAGCCAGTGCACACCCAAATCCAAAGTCTTTCTTGGGGTGCCCATGTCTCCTGCGGAGCCCGTCTATCCCCATGGTCCTTACGGAGTCCCCAGCATCCTCTAAGACGTTAGAGAAAAATCATTACAATTGTATATCTGTGTAAAAATTAGCATCCACAGTTTTTTTTATAATTTTGGCGAACGAAGTTCTGTCATAATTTGTATACAGTCTCAGACATGCACACACATATTCAGTCAAAATTAGAAAAAAACTGTATGTGCTACTTATTACACAAATATTCAAGTGTGGCTTTTCAAATTACGAGAGTGATATCTTCCCCATTACTTTAACAGGCAGCCTCTCCCACCACTAATCCCACCTCCTGTGAGACTCGTGATTTCACGGACTGGGTGTACTGCTTAGTAAATGACAAACACAACATGGCCGGTACACTACTGTATGTAAATGAATGGCCTATGCTGGCTTTGGTTGGGGGAAGGGAACCAAGAAGTCACAGAAGGCACATTCACTTGTAAGGCATGTTAGCATTGTGTATGAACCTAGAGATCTAGAGATGCCTGGCGTGAGTGAAGCAGTCATTTGCTGGGCTGCTCTGCTAATGTCGGGCGTCTTTTCTTGCCGTAAATGTGTTTTACAAATGTATCCACTTACATCCTTGCTGCAGTCACGCTAAATAGCCCTTGAAGACACACCATGCTATTGCGGAACTCAGTAGCGCCAAACATTTTTCATTTTTTTCCGTTAAAATGCGTCTTAGACGCTTCTGCTGATTAAAATAAGATTTTACTTACCGATAAATCTATTTCTCGTAGTCCGTAGTGGATGCTGGGGACTCCGTCAGGACCATGGGGAATAGCGGCTCCGCAGGAGACAGGCCACAAAAGTAAAAGCTTTAGGATCAGGTGGTGTGCACTGGCTCCTCCCCCTATGACCCTCCTCCAAGCCTCAGTTAGGATACTGTGCCCGGACGAGCGTACACAATAAGGAAGGATTTTGAATCCCGGGTAAGACTCATACCAGCCACACCAATCACACTGTACAACCTGTGATCTGAACCCAGTTAACAGCATGATAACAGCGGAGCCTCTGAAAAGATGGCTCACAACAATAATAACCCGATTTTTGTACCAATAACTATGTACAAGTATTGCAGACAATCCGCACTTGGGATGGGCGCCCAGCATCCACTACGGACTACGAGAAATAGATTTATCGGTAAGTAAAATCTTATTTTCTCTAACGTCCTAGTGGATGCTGGGGACTCCGTCAGGACCATGGGGATTATACCAAAGCTCCCAAACGGGCGGGAGAGTGCGGATGACTCTGCAGCACCGAATGAGAGAACTCCAGGTCCTCTTTAGCCAGGGTATCAAATTTGTAGAATTTTACAAACGTGTTCTCCCCCCGACAACGTAGCTGCTCGGCAGAGTTGTAATGCCGAGACCCCTCGGGCAGCCGCCCAGGATGAGCCCACCTTCCTTGTGGAATGGGCATTTACATATTTTGGCTGTGGCAGGCCTGCCACAGAATGTGCAAGCTAAATTGTACTACACATCCAACTAGCAATCGTCTGCTTAGAAGCAAGAGCACCCAGTTTGTCGGGTGCATACAGGATAACAGCAAGTCAGTTTTCCTGACTCCAGCCGTCCTGGAAACCGATATTTTCAGGGCCCTGACAACAAATAGCAACTTGGAGTCCTCCAAGTCCCTAGTAGCCGCAGGTACCACAATAAGCTGGTTCAGGTGAAACGCTGACACCACCTTAGGGAGAAACTGGGGACGAGTCCGCAGCTCTGCCCTGTCCGAATGGACAATCAGATATGGGCTTTTGTGAGACAAAGCCGCCAATTCTGACACTCGCCTGGCCGAGGCCAGGGCCAACATCATGGTCACTTTCCATGTGAGATATTTCAAATCCACAGATTTGAGCGGTTTAAACCAATGTGATTTGGGGAATCCCAGCACTACGTTGAGATCCCACAGTGCCACTGGAGGCACAAAAGGGGGTTGTATATGCAGTACTCCCTTGACAAACTTCTGGACTTCAGGAACTGAAGTTCTTTCTGGAAGAAAATCGACAGGGCCGAAATTTGAACCTTAATGGACCCCAATCTGAGGCCCATAGACACTCCTGTTTGCAGGAAATGCAGGAATCGACCGAGTTGAAATTTCTTCGTGGAGCCTTCCTGGCCTCACACCACGCAACATATTTTCGCCACATGTGGTGATAATGTTGTGTGGTCACGTCCTTCCTGGCTTTGACCAGGGTAGGAATGACCTCTTCCGGAATGCCTTTTTCCCTTAGGATCCGGCGTTCAACCGCCATGCCGTCAAACGCAGCCGCGGTAAGTTTTGGAACAGACATGGTACGTGCTGAAGCAAGTCCCTTCTTAGCGGCAGAGGTCATGAGTCCTCTGAGAGTATCTCTTGAAGTTCCGGGTACCAAGTCCTTCTTGGCCAATCCGGAGCCACGAGTATAGTTCTTACTCCTCTACGTCTTATAATTCTCAATATCTTGGGTATGAGAAGCAGAGGAGGAAACACATACACCGACTGGTACGCCCACGGTGTTACCAGAACGTCCACAGCTATTGCCTGAAAGTCTCTTGACCTGGCGCAATACCTGTCCAGTTTTTTGTTCAGGCGGGACGCCATCATGTACACCTTTGGTCTTTCCCAACGGTTCACAATCATGTGGAAAACTTCCCGATGAAGTCCCCACTCTCCCGGGTGGAGGTCGTGCCTGCTGAGGAAGTCTGCTTCCCAGTTGTCCACTCCCGGAATGAACACTGCTGACAGTGCTATCACATGATTTTTCCGCCCAGCGAAAAATCCTTGCAGTTTTTGCCATTGCCCTCCTGCTTCTTGTGCCGCCCTGTCTGTTTACGTGGGCGACTGCCGTGATGTTGTCCCACTGGATCAATACCGGCTGACCTTGAAGCAGAGGTCTTGCTAAGCTTAGAGCATTATAAATTGCCCTTAGCTCCAGTATATTTATGTGGAGAAAAGTCTCCAGACTTGATCACACTCCCTGGAAATTTTTTCCCTGTGTGACTGCTCCCCAGCCTCTCAGGCTGGCCTCCGTGGTCACCAGCATCCAATCCTGAATGCCGAATCTGCGGCCCTCTAGAAGATGAGCACTCTGTAACCACCACAGGAGAGACACCCTTGTCCTTGGAGATAGGGTTATCCGCTGATGCATCTGAAGATGCGATCCGGACCATTTGTCCAGCAGATCCCACTGAAAAGTTCTTGCGTGGAATCTGCCGAATGGAATCGCTTCGTAAGAAGCCCCCATTTTTCCCAGGACCCTTGTGCAATGATGCACTGACATTTTTCCTGGTTTTAGGAGGTTCCTGACTAGCTCGGATAACTCCCTGGCTTTCTCCTCCGGGAGAAACACCTTTTTTTGGACTGTGTCCAGAATCATCCCTAGGAACAGCAGACGTGTCGTCGGAAACAACTGCGGTTTTGGAATATTTAGAATCCACCCGTGCTGTCGTAGAACTACTTGAGATAGTGCTACTCCGACCTCCAACTGTTCTCTGGACCTTGCTCTTATCAGGAGGTCGTCCATTTTCTTCGAAGAAGAATCATCATTTCGGGCATTACCTTGGTAAAGACCCGGAGTGCCGTGGACAATCCAAACGGCAGCGTCTGAAACTGATAGTGACAGTTCTGTACCACGAACCTGAGATACCCTTGGTGAGAAGGGCAAATTGGGACATGGAGGTAAGCATCCCTGATGTCCCGGGACACCATATAGTCCCCTTCTTCCTGGTTCGCTATCACTGCTCTGAGTGACTCCATCTTGATTTGAACCTTTGTAAGTGTTCAAATATTTTAGATTTAGAATAGGTCTCACCGAGCCTTCTGGTTTCAGTACCACAATATAGTGTGGAATAATACCCCTTTCCTTGTTGTAAGAGGGGTACTTTGATTATCACCTGCTGGGAATACAGCTTGTGAATTGTTTCCAATACTGCCTCCCTGTCGGAGGGAGACGTTGGTAAAGCAGACTTCAGGAACCTGCGAGGGGAAACGTCTCGACTTTCCAATTTTTACCCCTGGGATACTACTTGTAGGATCCAGGGGTCCTGTACGGCTCCAGCGTCATGCTGAGAACTTGGCAGAAGCGGTGGAAGGCTTCTGTTCCTGGGAATGGGCTGCCTGCTGCAGTCTTCTTCCCTTTCCTCTATCCCTTGGCAGATTTGCTTATGGGGACGAAAGGACTGAGGCTGAAAAGACGGTGTCTTTTTCTGCATAGATGTGACTTAGGGTAAAAACGGTGGATTTCCCAGCAGTTGCCGTGGCCACCAGGTCCGATGGACCGACCCCAAATAACTCCTCCCCTTTATACGGCAATACATCTTTGTGCCGTTTGGAATCTGCATCACCTGACCACTGTCGTGTCCATAAACATCTTTTGGCAGATATGGACATCGCACTTACTCTTGATGCCAGAGTGCAAATATCCCTCTGTGCATCTCGCATATATAGAAATGCATTCTTTAAATGCTCTATAGTAAATAAAATACTGTCCCTGTCAAGGGTATCAATATTTTCAGTCAGGGAATCCGACCAAGCCACCCCCGCGCTGCACATCCAGGCTGAGGCGATCGCTGGTCGCAGTATAACACCAGTATGTGTGTATATACTTTTTAGGATATTTTCCAGCCTCCTATCAGCTGGCTCCTTGAGGGCGGCCGTATCTGGAGACGGTACCGCCACTTGTTTTGATAAGCGTGTGAGCGCCTTATCCCCCCTAAGGGGTGTTTCCCAACGCGCCCTAACTTCTGGCGGGAAAGGGTATACCGCCAATAATTTTCTATCGGGGGAACCCCGCGCCTCATCACACACTTCATTTAATTTATCTGATTCAGGAAAAACTATAGGTAGTTTTTCCACACCCCACATAATACCCTTTTTAGTGGTACTTATAGTATCAGAAATATGTAACACCTCCTTCATTGCCCTTAACAAGTAACGTGTGGCCCTAAAGGAAAATACGTTTGTTTCTTCACCGTCGACACTGGAGTCAGTGTCCATGTCTGTGTCTGTGTCGACCGACTGAGGTAAAATGGGCATTATAACGTCCCTGACGGTGTTTTAGACGCCTGGACAGATACTAATATGTTTGCCGGCCGTCTCATGTCGTCAACCGACTTGCAGCGTGTTGACATTATCACGTAATTCCTTAAATAAGCCATCTATTCCGGTGTCGACTCCCTAGAGAGTGACATCACCATTACAGGCAATTTGCTCCGCCTCCCAACATCGTCCTCATACATGTCGACACACACGTACCGACACACAGCAAACACACAGGGAATGCTCTGATAGAGGACAGGACCCCACTAGCCCTTTGGGGAGACAGAGGGAGAGTTTGCCAGCACACACCAAAAACGCTATAATTATACAGGGACAACCTTTATATAAGTGTTTTTCCCTTATAGCATTTTAATAATAAGAATTTACTTACCGATAATTCTATTTCTCGTAGTCCGTAGTGGATGCTGGGAACTCCGTAAGGACCATGGGGAATAGCGGCTCCGCAGGAGACAGGGCACATCTAAAGAAAGCTTTAGGATCACCTGGTGTGCACTGGCTCCTCCCCCTATGACCCTCCTCCAAGCCTCAGTTAGGATACTGTGCCCGGACGAGCGTACACAATAAGGAAGGATTTTGAATCCCGGGTAAGACTCATACCAGCCACACCAATCACACTGTACAACTTGTGATCTGAACCCAGTTAACAGCATGATAATAGAGAAGCCTCTCGAAAAGATGGCTCACTACAACAATAACCCGAATTTTTTGGTAACAATAATTATGTACCAGTATTGCAGACAATCCGCACTTGGGATGGGCGCCCAGCATCCACTACGGACTACGAGAAATAGAATTATCGGTAAGTAAATTCTTATTTTCTCTGACGTCCTAGTGGATGCTGGGAACTCCGTAAGGACCATGGGGATTATACCAAAGCTCCCAAACGGGCGGGAGAGTGCGGATGACTCTGCAGCCCCCAATGAGAGAACTCCAGGTCCTCCTCAGCCAGGGTATCAAATTTGTAGAATTTTACAAACGTATTTGCTCCTGACCAAGCAACTGCTCGGCAAAGTTGTAAAGCCGAGACCCCTCGGGCAGCTGCCCAAGATGAGCCCACCTTCCTTGTGGAGTGGGCATTTACCGATTTTTGGCTGTGGCAGGCCTGCCACAGAATGTGCAAGCTGAATTGTACTACAAATCCAACGAGCAATAGTCTGCTTAGAAGCAGGAGCACCCAGCTAGTTGGGTGCATAGAGGATAAACAGCGAGTCAGATTTCCTGACTCCATCCGTCCTGGAAACATATATTTTCCGGGTCCTGACAACGTCTAGCAACTTGGAGTCCTCCAAGTCCCTAGTAGCCGCAGGCACCACAATAGGTTTGGTTCAGGTGAACGCTGAAACCACCTTAGGGAGAAACTGAGGACGAGTCCTCAATTCCGCCCTGTCCGAATGGAAAATCAGATAAGGGCTTTTACAGGATAAAGCCACCAATTCTGACACGCGCCTGGCCCAGGCCAGAGCCAACAGCATGACCACTTTTTCTGTGAGATATTTTAACTCCACAGATTTAAGTGTGTCAAACCAATGTGACTTTTGGAACCCAAAAACCACCTGGAGATCCCAAAAGTGCCACTAAAGGCACAAAAGGAGGCTGTATATGCAGTACCCCTTTAACAAATGTCTGAACTTCAGGGACTGAAGCTAGTTCTTTTTTGGAAGAAAATTGACAGAGCCGAAATTTGAACCTTAATGGACCCCAATTTCAGGCCCATAGATACTCCTGTTTGCAGGAAATGTAGGAATCGACCCAGTTGAATTTCCTCCGTCGAGCCTTACTGGCCTCGCACCACGCAACATATTTTCGCCAAATGCGGTGATAATGTTTTGCGGTTACATCCTTCCTGGCTTTGATCAGGATAGGGATGACTTCATCCGGAATGCCTTTTTCCTTCAGGATCCGGCGTTCAACCGCCATGCCGTCAACGCAGCCGCGGTAAGTCTTGGAACAGACAAGGTCCTTGCTGGAGCAGGTCCCTTCTTAGAGGTAGAGGCTACGGATCCTCCGTGAGCATCTCTTGAAGTTCCGGTTACCAATTCCTTCTTGGCCAATCCGGAGCCACTAATATAGTGCTTACTCCTCTCCATCTTATCAATCTCAGTACCTTGGGTATGAGAGGCAGAGGAGGGAACCCATACACTGATTGGTACACCCACGGTGTTACCAGAGCATCTACAGCTATTGCCTGAGGGTCCCTTGACGTGGCGCAATACCTGTCGAGTTTTTCCCAACGGTTTATAATCATGTGGAAGACTTCTGGGTGAAGTCCTTACTCTCCCGGGTGGAGGTCGTGCTGAGGAAAACTGCTTCCCAGTTGTCCACTCCCGGAATGAAAACTGCTGACAGTGCTATCACATGGTTTTTCGCCCCGCGAAGAATCCTTGCAGCTTCTGCCATTGCCCTCCTGCTTCTTGTGGCACCCTGTCTGTTTACGTGGGTGACTGCCGTAATGTTGTCCGACTGGATCAACACCGGCTGACCTTGAAGCAGAGGTCTTGCTAAGCTTAGAGCATTGTAAATGGCCCTTAGCTTCAGGACATTTATGTGAAGTGATGTCTCCAGGCTTGACCATAAGCCCTGGATATTCCTTCCCTGTGTGACTGCTCCCCAGCCTCGCAGGCTGGCATCCGTGGCCACCAGGACCCAGTCCCGCATGCCGAATCTGCGGCCCTCTAGAAGATGAGCACTCTGCAACCACCACAGGAGGGATACCCTTGTCCCTGGTGACAGGGTTATCCGCTGAAGCATCTGAAGATGCGACCCGGACCATTTGTCCAGTAGGTTCCACTGGAAAGTCTTGCGTGGAATCTACCGAATGGGATTGCTTCGTAGGAAGCCACCATTTTTACCCAGAACCCTTGTGCATTGATGCACTGAGACTTGGTTCGGTTTTAGGAGGTTCCTGACTAGCTCGGATAACTCCCTGGCTTTCTCCTCCGGGAGAAACACCTTCTTTCTGGACTGTGTCCAGGATCATCCCTAGGAACAGAAGACAAGTCGTCGGAACCAGCTGCGATTTTGGAATATTGAGAATCCAATCGTGCTGCCGCAACACTACCTGAGGTAGTGCTACACCGATCTCCAACTGTTCCCTGGATCTCACCCTTATCAGGGAATCGTCCAAGTAAAGGATAACTAAAATTCCCTTCCTTCGAAGGAATATCATCATTACGGTCATTACTTCAGTAAAGACCCGGGGTGCCGTGGACCATCCCTACGGCAGCGTCTGAACTGATAGTGACAGTTCTGTACCATAACCTGAGATACCCTTGGTGAGAAGGGTAAATTTTGACATGAAGGTAAGCATCCTTGATGTCCCGAGACATCATGTAGTCCCCTTCTTCCAGGTTTGCAATCACTGCTCTGAGTGACTCAATTTTGAATTTGAACCTCTGTATGTAAGTGTTCAAAGATTTTAGATTTTAGATTTTAAAATCGGTCTCACCGAGCCGTCTGGCTTCGGTACCACAATAGTGTGGAATAATACCCCGTTCCCTGTTGCAGGAGGGGTACCTTAATTATCACCTGCTGGGAATACAGCTTGTGAATGGCTTCCAAAACTGCCTCCCTGTCAGCGGGAGACGTCGGTAAAACAGACTTTTGGAAACGGCGAGGGGAATACTTCTCGAATTCCAATTTGTACCCCTGAAATATTACCTGAAGGATCCAGGGGTCTACTTGCGAGTGAGCCCACTGCGCACTGAAATTCATTGAGAACGGGCCCCCACCGTGCCTGAACTTGTAAAGCCCTAGCGTCATACTGAGAGCTTGGCAGAGGCGGAAAAGGGTTTCTGTTCCTGGGAACTGGCTGATCTCTGCAGCCATTTTCCTCTCCCTCTGTCACGAGCAGAAAAGAGGAACCCTTTTGTCCGCTTGCCAACCAGGACTGCGCCTGATAATACGGCGTCTTATTTTGAGAGGCGACCTGGGGTACATCCCCTTTTTTTTTTTTTAAGGCAATACTTCCAAATGCCGTTTGGAATCCGCATCACCTGACCACTTTACTGGTATAATTGGACAACGCACTTATACTTGATGCCAGTCGGCAAATATTCCGCTGTGCATCATGCATATATAGAAATGCATCTTTTAATTGCTCTATAGGCAATAATATACTGTCCTTATCTAGGATATCAAATTTCCAGTCAGGGAATCCGACCACGCCAACCCAGCACTGCACATCCAGGCTGAGGCGATTGCTGGTCGCAGTATAACACCAGTATGTGTGTAAATACATTTTAGGATACCCTCCTGCTTTCTATCAGCAGGATCCCTAAGGGCGGCCATCTCCAGAGAGGGTAGAGCCCTTGTTCTTACAAGCGTGTGAGCGCCTTATCCCCCCTAGGGGGTGTTTCCCAACGCACCCTAACCTCTGGCGGGAAAAGGTATACTGCCAATAACTTTTTAGAAATTATCAATTGTTATCGGGGGGAAACCCACGCATCATCACACACCTCATTTTATTTCTCAGATTCAGGAAAACTACAGGAAGTTTTTCCTCACCAAACATAATACCCCTTTTTTTGGTGGTATTTATATTATCAGAAGAGTGTAAACTTTTTCCATTGCCTCAATCATGCAATGTGTGGCCCTATTGGAAATCACGGTTGTCTCTTCACCGTCGACACAGGAGTCAGTATCCGTGTCGGCGTCTGTATCTGAGGTAACGGGCGCTTTAGAGCCCCTGTATGAGACGTCTGGACATGCACAAGCTGAGTAGCCGGCTGTCTCATGTCAACCACTGTCTTTTATACAAAGCTGACACTGTCACGCAATTTCAACAGTACATCCACTCAGGTGTCGACCCCCGAGGGGGTGACAACACTATTACAGACACTCTACTCCGTCTCCTCATCATTTTTCTCCTCATACATGTCGACAAAAACGTACCGACACACAGCACACACACAGGGAATGCTCTGATAGAGGACAGGACCCCACTAGCCCTTTGGGGAGACAGAGGGAGAGTTTGCCAGCACACACCAGAGCGCTATATATATACAGGGATAACCTTATATAAGTGTTTTTCCCTTTATAGCTGCTGTATTGTTTATACTGCGCCTAATTTGTGCCCCCCTCTCTTTTTTAACCCCTTTCTGTAGTGTAGTGACTGCAGGGAAGAGCCAGGGAGCTTCCCTCCAACTGAGCTGTGAGGGAAAATGGCGCCAGTGTGCTGAGGAGATAGGCTCCGCCCCTTTCTCGGCGTCCTTATCATCCGTTTTCTTGTATGTTTTGGCAGGGGTTAAATGCATCCATATAGCCCAGGAGTTATATGTGATGCATTTATTTTAGCCATAAAAGGTTTTCTATCGATTTATTGCGTCTCAGGGCGCTGCCCCCCCAGCGCCCTGCACCCTCAGTGACCGGAGTGTGAAGTGTGCTGAGAGCAATGGCGCACAGCTGCGGTGCTGTGCGCCTACCTTTATCTGAAGACAGGAAAGTCTTCTGCCGCCGATTTTTCTGGACCTCTTCGCTCTTCTGGCTCTGTAAGGGGGCTGGCGGCGCGGCTCCGGTGACCCATCCAGGCTGAACCTGTGATCGTCCCTCTGGAGCTAATGTCCAGTAGCCTAAGAAGCCCAATCCACTCTGCACGCAGGTGAGTTCGCTTCTTCTCCCCTTAGTCCCTCGATGCAGTGAGCCTGTTGCCAGCAGGTCTCACTGAAAATAATAAACCTAAACTAAAACTTTCACAAAGAGCTCAGGAGAGCCCCTAGTGTGCACCCTTCTCGTCGGGCACAGAAAATCTAACTGAGGCTTGGAGGAGGGTCATAGGGGGAGGAGCCAGTGCACACCAGGTGATCCTAAAGCTTTCTTTAGATGTGCCCTGTCTCCTGCGGAGCCGCTATTCCCCATGGTCCTTACGGAGTTCCCAGCATCCACTAGGACGTCAGAGAAATATATATATATATATATATATATATACACATATCGCCAAATAAGTGCCCCCCCTCTCTGTTTTAACCCTGTTTCTGTAGTGCAGTGCAGGGGAGAGCCTGGGAGCCTTCCCACCAGCATTTCTGTGAGGGAAAATGGCGCTGTGTGCTGAGGAGAATAGGCCCCGCCCCCTTTTCGGTGGGCTTCTTCTCCCGTTTTTCTGAGACCTGGCAGGGGTTAAATACATCCATATAGCCCCCAGGGGCTATATGTGATGTATTTTTAGCCAGAATAAGGTACTATCATTGCTGCCCAGGGCGCCCCCCCCCCAGCGCCCTGCACCCTCAGTGACCGCTGCTATGAAGTGTGCTGACAACAATGGCGCACAGCTGCAGTGCTGTGCGCTACCTTATGAAGACTGAAGAGTCTTCTGCCACCGTTTCTGGACCTTCACTTTTCGGCATCTGCAAGGGGGGTCGGCAGCGCGGCTCCGGGACGAACCCCAGGGTGAGACCTGTGTTCCGACTCCCTCTGGAGCTAATGGTGTCCAGTAGCCTAAGAAGCCAATCCATCCTGCACGCAGGTGAGTTCACTTCTCTCCCCTAAGTCCCTCGTAGCAGTGAGCCTGTTGCCAGCAGGACTCACTGAAAATAAAAAACCTAACAAACTTTTACTCTAAGCAGCTCTTTAGGAGAGCCACCTAGATTGCACCCTTCTCGGCCGGGCACAAAAATCTAACTGAGGCTTGGAGGAGGGTCATAGGGGGAGGAGCCAGTGCACACCACCTGATCCTAAAGCTTTTACTTTTGTGCCCTGTCTCCTGCGGAGCCGCTATTCCCCATGGTCCTGACGGAGTCCCCAGCATCCACTAGGACGTTAGAGAAAATGATATGCAGCATGCCTATAGTCTGTGTATAATAGCGGCTCTATCTGCATCCAAAATAAAACATTACAGTCTTTTCCAGGTAAACACTGTAGCAGAGCATTTTGTATGCAAATACAGTCGCAGTCACACACAGTATATAGGCATACTGCATATTATTTTAATCAGCAGAAGCTGCTTGTGCGTCCTATTACTTTGCGTCAAAGACTCATTTTACCGGGAAAAGAGACGATCGTCACTACCAAAGTCCCACCGCGTCATGGTGCGACTTCAAGGGCTGTTTAGCATGTCTGCAGCAAGGATGTAAGAGGACACATCTGTAAAATGCATTTACGGCAAGAAAAGATGCCCAACATCAGCAGAGCTGCCCGGCAAATGACAGCTTACCCAGAAGCGACATTCATTTGTAAAGCATGTTAGCATTGTGCATGCACCTAGAGATCGAGAGATGCCTGGCGTGAGTGAGCCGTAATTTGCTGGGCAGCTCTGCTAACCTCACGCAAAAGCGACATCTGGTGGATGATCACTGTTATTACACTCACTAAGCTCTATGCGCCACCCTGCGGCAAAACGTGCTGCCTTGCGACCAGGCACACAGCAACTCCGTGATCGGGACAAATGCCATAGACTGTATAGATAAGCGAAGCTTCATCTGTAGCCTTTGGTGTCCTCCAAGTTTACCATCAACCTTAATAAATTACCATATTCTTTACAGATTAACTGGTTTATAGATAACTGTACTATTCATGATTACTAAAGTAGTGGCTCTGCCTGGAACACTGCGAGATATAGAATTGGTTAGCTTGAAATACAGTATTACTTTTTCTCCATAAAAATATACATTTCATTTTCTTAAATTATATTCATCTACCATAGTCCTGTCAAATTCAAAGATGTGACTACTAGACAAAATATAAAATTCACAACTTTTACGCATGCCAGACAGTAAGCATACAAAACTGAGTATTAAAAGGTAAAATCTAATGATTCACAATATACAGTATTTGCTTGGAAGGCCAAGCATGTCAAACTGGTATTCAGGGTGACAGGTTGTCTCAACACTAATTTGAACCCACTTCACAATGTTTTATTTTTCTCACCCATCCTAAGTAGCAGAATGTGTCATCACAGAGATGTAATCTAACACTGTGGTCTCTGGGGTACTCTTGTTCCCGTCTGTTAGACCTGTCCCGTATGTGAATCTTTTTGGACCTCAGTCCATACACTCCTGTCTAACCTATTCAAAACCCCAATACTGAAAAATCTTTGGTTCTTTCTCCAAGGCTACTCTCCTCCTGGTCTTTGCAAATCTTCCGTTAAACTGCTGGACCACATCCTCGTTGCTGCTAAGAGCCCGATAGCTCGTAACTGGAAGAACCCCCTTCACACCTTCTCTCTCACCCCAAAAATCTAAAATTTGGCATAGCGACGATGGAAAACATTACTTATTATCTCCATGATAAAGGCCACATGTGTACTCAGGTGTGGGTCCCTCGGCTCTCTTCTGAAGGCATCCCTTCACCTTTGCTTCCTGCACTGACCCCCTCTGTTTGACTCATGTGTGATGGCACAGTACGCCTTACGTGCTCCCGCTTCTTTTTCCCAGACTTCTCACTTTGGTTATTTGTTTTTGTCTCTTGTCTTCCTTCTTGTATCCCAAGTGGCACCCTATTTCTTTTTTGTTCTTTTTGCTTTTCTGATTGCAGTCTAGTGTTCTTCACGGTGGTGTGGATAATTAGGTAGAGTGGAAATACGTAGACCGTCAATAGGTCAATTCCATATGGTCGACAGGGTCAACATGAAAAAGGTAAATACCACAAAATTTAGACAGATACAAAAGGTCGACTTAGTAAAAAGGTTGACATGAGAATGGCCGGTACAAGTTTTTGTTTTGTGTCATTTTACATGATTAACTACATATAGTGGAACTAGCCAAATTAGTGGAAATATGTACGCTCATCATGCTTCTTGCAAGGAGTCTCACTTGCTACTGCTGCGCTTGGCACAGGTTACTATTTCCAATCATAGTCTAAGTGGATGGTAAATGTAGAACAGATTGGAAAAAAAAAAAAAAAAAAGTGCTTCGACCATTTTCACCTGTCGACCTATCATCTGGAACTCCTTCATGGTATTTTTCCTGTAGTCTAGTTCCCCCTTGTACCCCTACCCCTTACTTACGTACCATTTTCCACTCATCTTATATGAAATGTTTACAAATGTCTTCATTCTACCTGCAAAACTGGCTCGCCTGTATTGCTCCTCATAATTGTTTTATTTTTATGTCTGCTGTGAGCCTTCTAAATAATTTTAAAAAGAGATGTAATCTGCCAAGGGGTGGCTGTCTGAAGGTTCTAAACTGTGTCAGTAGGACTGCAGTGTTTGATGAAGCATTATATGGTGCCTTTGCTCCCCACTCTGACAGTTCTTCATGCAGGGTGCCAGGGATATAAATATTTTTAGGTTCTATCCGATACATTCCCTTACTAGATTTTGTTAGACATCCCCTTTAAGTACAGTATGTTTGCCTCACATTAAATACAAAATGTTGCAGATACTACTTATCTAACTACAGACAAGGTTGTCAACCAGATTTAAACTATTAACAAAGAGTTATTAAAATTATACTGTAGCAACACAACTTCATTTAAGTATAGCCAACTGCACCGAGTGATATAACAGACTGCTAAGCCTGCAGTAACAGTTGCACTGTATCTGAGAATACAATGTCTACATACATGCCATGGGACAGATGTATTAAGCCTTGAAGAGATAAAGTGGAGACTGATATAGTACCAACCAACTCCTGACAGCTTGTAACATGGCAGTTAGGAGCTGATTAGCTGGTACTTTAGCACTCTCCACTTTATCACTTTTTAGTACATCTAGCCCCATGCATGATCTGTAAGATACAGAGGTAATATTTATTAGACATTAGCGACCCAAGAGCAGGAACCCAGCCTGCCAGCTACAGGGGCACGATGTCTATCAGATACAGGGGGGCCATGCCTACCAGACACAGAGCGGGCATACCTCCCAGATACAAGGGGACCATCCCCACCAGATGCAGAGGGGCCATGCCTGCCAGCTACAGAGGGACCCATGCCTACCAGATACAGGGGTACGATGCCTGACAGCTACAGGGGGAACCGTTCCTACCAGGGCATCTGGACTCCAGGTCGACACCAAAAAGGTCGACACCTGCAATAGGACGACATGAGTTTCTCACATTTTTTTTAAGTTTTTTGACATTTTTCATACTTTACGATCCACGTGGACTACAATTGGGAACGGTAACCTGTGCCGAGCGCAGCTGTAGCGGAGCGAGGCACCTTGACCGAAGCATGGCGAGCCATGCGAGGGGACGCGGTGCACTAATTGGGGTTCCCGGTCACCGTACGAAGAAAACGACACCAAAAAAACATTAAAAATTATGTTGACCTTTTTCATGTCGACCTATTTCAAGTGTCGACCTGGAGTCCCATACCCGCCTACCAGCTACAGGGGGAACCAAGCCTGCCAACTACAGGGGTAACTACGCCTGCCGGCTACAGGGTAACTACGCCTGCCGGCTACAGGGTAACTACGCCTGCCGGCTACAGGGGAAACCATGCCTACCAGATACAGGGGTGCTATGCATGCCAGATACAGGGGTACTATGCCTACCAGATACAGGGGTACTATGCCTGCCAGCTACAGGGGGAACCATGCCTACCAGCTACAGGGGGAACCTTGCCTGCCGGCTACAGGGGGAACCTTGCCTGCCGGCTACAGGGGGAACCTTGCCTGCCGGCTGCAGGGATACTATGCCTGCCAGCTGCGGGGATACTATGCCTGCCAGCTGCGGGGATACTATGCCTGCCAGCTGCGGGGATACTATGCCTGCCAGCTGCGGGGATACTATGCCTGCCAGCTGCGGGGATACTATGCCTGCCAGCTGCGGGGATACTATGCCTGCCAGCTGCGGGGATACTATGCCTGCCAGCTGCGGGGATACTATGCCTGCCAGCTGCGGGGATACTATGCCTGCCAGCTCCGGGGATACTATGCCTGCCAGCTGCGGGGATACTATGCCTGCCAGCTGCGGGGATACTATGCCTGCCAGCTACAGGGGAAACCATGCCTACCAGATACAGGGAAAACCATGCCTACCAGATACAGGGAAAACCATGCCTACCAGATACAGGAGTGCTATGCATGCCAGCTACAGGGATACTATGCCGACCAGATACATGGGTACTATGCTTGCCAGCTACAGGGGGAACCATGCCTACCAGCTACAGGGATACTATGCCTACCAGATACAGGGATACTATGCCTACCAGATATAAGGGGACCACGCCTGCCAGCTACAGGAGCAGCATGCCTAGGATAAACTCCCCCGACAGCCCTGCGTGGTACGCCAGCTCACATGTGCGTCTTACTGACTCTATACTGTAGAAATGACCGAGCAGCATCTGGCGGGGGAGCACAGCAGCACTCACCAGGCGGCCCGCAACATCCTGTGTGACCGGGGGCACCCAGCTCCCTCTCATCCAGCACAGCTGCCAAACAAGGGCACCCAGACCTGTCAAAGCAACAGCACTTCCGGAAAAGAAACAAGCGCACCCGTTATTGGGGCTCGTCAGGAAAGAGAGAACGCTGGTTATAAGGTTCCGGTAACAAATAGTTCAGAGGTAGGGCTTAGCTACTGCTGCTACGTATTTCGGACACTGGGCCTTTTTCAGCTTCTTGGAAAAGTATATTTATTTAATACCTTTCAGTGTCACACTAAAAGGTAGCATTCTACAATTGTAATGGTGACCCAGCTCCTGTGCTGTACACATAACAACCAAAATTGGCATTACTCTTAATCATGTGCCGATTTTGACGAGGCTGAAGTTAGCTTCTTATTCGGCCAGCTTCTTATTCGGCTCCAGCTTCTTATTCTGAAAATATTATATTAAAATAAATTAAATAAGGATAGATCACTAAGATAACATTGCAAAAAATTCAAATAGTGTCCCTTACACCAATATACATTACACTTTGCATTAAACAAAAATGATTTGGGCATGAAAATGGTGGTAAAGCGGGCACATGCACCAAAATTTATAATTTTGAATAAGAAGCAGTAATTCTGCAAGGGTTAAACAGCGTTGGTCAGCAGATTTTACACTTGAAACCTACAAAGGGTGGTCACTTACATATCACCCACTTGCAATTTGCTTTGATCAACAAGCATTTGGGCATGAAAATGGGGGTAAAGGGGGCACAGACATCAGATTTCATCATTTTGAATAAGAAGCTGTAGTTCTGCAAGGGTTAAACAGTGCTGGTCAAAAGATTAGACACTTCAAACCCACACAGGGTGGTCACATACATATCATCCACTTGCAGTTTGCCTTGACCAACAAGCATTTGGTCAACAGATTTAACACTTGAAACCCACGCAGATCTACAGCTTCTTATTCAAAATGATGAAATCTGGTGTCTGTGGCCGCTTTACCACCATTTTCATGCCCAAATGCTTGTTGGTCAAGGCAAATTGCAAGTGGGTGATATGTAAGTGACCACCCTGTGTGGGTTTCAAGTGTCAAATCTGTTGACCACGCTGTTTAACCCTTGCAGAACTACAGCTTCTTATTCAAAATGATAACATCTGGTGTCTGTGCCCGCTTTACCACCATTTTCATGCCCAAATGCTTGTTGGTCAAGGCAAATTGCAAGTGGCTGATATGTAAGTGACCACCCTGTGTGGGGTTCAAGTGTCAAATCTGTTGACCAATGCTGTTTAACACTTGCAGATCTACAGATTCTTATTCAAAATGCTGAAATCTGGTGTCTGTGCCCGCTATACCACCATTTTCATGCCCAAATGCTTGTTGGTCAAGGCAAATTGCAAGTGGCTGATATGTAAGTGACCACCCTGTGTGGGGTTCAAGTGTCAAATCTGTTGACCAATGCTGTTTAACACTTGCAGATCTACAGATTCTTATTCAAAATGCTGAAATCTGGTGTCTGTGCCCGCTATACCACCATTTTCATGCCCAAATGCTTGTTGGTCAAGGCAAATTGCAAGTGGGTGATATGTATGTGACCACCCTGTGTGGGTTTCAAGTGTCTAATCTTTTGACCAACACTGTTTAACCCTTGCAGAACTACAGCTTCTTATTCAAAATGATGAAATCTGGTGTCTGTGGCCGCTTTACCACCATTTTCATGCCCAAATGCTTGTTGGTCAAGGCAAATTGCAAGTGGGTGATATGTAAGTGACCACCCTGTGTGGGTTTCAAGTGTCAAATCTGTTGACCACGCTGTTTAACCCTTGCAGAACTACAGCTTCTTAATTCAAAATGATAACATCTGGTGTCTGTGCCCGCTTTACCACCATTTTCATGCCCAAATGCTTGTTGGTCAAGGCAAATTGCAAGTGGGTGATATGTAAGTGACCACCCTGTGTGGGGTTCAAGTGTCAAATCTGTTGACCAATGCTGTTTAACACTCGCAGATCTACAGATTCTTATTCAAAATGCTGAAATCTGGTGTCTGTGCCCGTTTTACCACAATTTCTCTGACGTCCTAGTGGATGCTGGGAACTCCGTAAGGACCATGGGGAATAGCGGGCTCCGAAGGAGGCTGGGCACTCTAGAAAGATTTCAGACTACCTGGTGTGCACTGGCTCCTCCCACTATGACCCTCCTCCAAGCCTCAGTTAGAATTCGTGCTCGGCCGAGGTTGGATGCACACTAGGGGCTCTCCTGAGCTCTTAGAAAGAATAGACTTAGGTTTTTTATTTTCAGTGAGACCTGCTGGCAACAGGCTCACTGCAGCGAGGGACTAAGGGGAGAAGAAGCGAACTCGCCTGCTTGCAGCCGGATTGGGCTTCTTAGGCTACTGGACACCATTAGCTCCAGAGGGATCGACCGCAGGCCCAGTCCTTGGTGTTCGGTCCCGGAGCCGCGCCGCCGTCCCCCTTACAGAGCCAGAAGCAAGAAGATGGTCCGGAAAATCGGCGGCATGAAGACTCTGTCTTCACCAAGGTAGCGCACAGCACTGCAGCTGTGCGCCATTGCTCCTCTCACACTTCACACTCCGGTCACTGAGGGTGCAGGGCGCTGGGGGGGGGCGCCCTGAGGCAGCAATAATAACACCTTGGCTGGCTAAAATACCTCAATATATAACCCCAGAGGCTATATATGAGGTAAATACCCCTGCCAGAATTCCATAAAAAGCGGGAGAATAGGCCGCAAAAAAGGGGCGGAGCCTATCTCCTCAGCACACTGGCGCCATTTTTCCCTCACAGCTCGGCTGGAAGGAAGCTCCCTGGCTCTTCCCTGCAATATATAGTAACAGTAAGAGGGAAAAGAGAGGGGGGGCATTAAATTTGGCAGTATATATACATATATTATATGAAAAGCAGCTATTAGGGACATAACTCAGTTAGTCCCTGTATATATATAGCGCTCTGGTGTGTGCTGGCATACTCTCACTCTGTCCCCCCAAAGGGCTTTTTGTGGGTCCTGTCCTCTGTTGAGCATTCCCTGTGTGTGTGGGGTGTGTCGGTACGGCTGTGTCGACATGTTTGATGAGGATAATGAGGTGGAGGCGGAGCAGATGCATTTTGAAGGGACGTCACCCCCTGCGGGGCAGACACCCGAGTGGATGAACTTATGGAAAGAAATGAGTGCACGTATAGATTCTTTACATAAGAAATTTGACGACATGCCAAATGTGGGACAGCCGGGATCTCAGCTCGTGCCTGTCCAGGTGCCTCAGGGGTCGTCAGGGGCTCTAAAACGCCCGCTACCTCAGTTTGCAGACCCGGATGTCGACACGGATACTGATAACAGTGTCGACGACGATGAGTCAAACCTAATGCCTGTCAGGGCCATTCACTGCATGATTGAGGCAATGAAAGAGGTGTTAAACATTTCTGATTTACATCCAGGTACCACAAAAAAGGGTATTATGTTTGGGGAGAAAAAACTACCCGTAGTTTTTCCCCCATCAGATGAACTAAATGAAGTGTGTGAAGAAGCGTGGCTTTTCCCTGATAAAAAATTTGTAATTCCTAAGAAGGTACTAATGGCGTTCCCTTTCCCGCCAGAGGATAGGTCACGTTGGGAAACACCACCTAGGGTGGATAAAGCGCTCACACGTTTGTCAAAAAAGGTGGCACTACCCTCTCAGGATACGGCCGCACTTAAGGAGCCTACTGATAGAAAGCAGGAGGCAATCCTGAAGTCTGTATACACACACTCAGGCATTATACTTAGACCAGCTATTGCGTCAGCTTGGATGTGCAGTGCTGCCGCTGCATGGTCAGAAAAACTGTCAGAAAATATTGACACACTAGACAGAGACACTATTCTGCTAACGATTGACCATATAAAAGATTCAGTCTTATATATGAGAGATGCACAGAGGGAAATTTGCCGGCTGGCATCTAAAGTAAGTGCATTGTCTATCTCTGCTAGGAGATGCTTATGGACTCGTCAGTGGACGGGAGATGCAGATTCCAAGAGGCACATGGAAGTTTTGCCTTATAAAGGGGAGGAATTATTTGGGGATGGTCTCTCCGACCTAGTTTCCACAGCAACGTCTGGGAAGTCAGCATTTTTACCCCATGTTCCCTCACAGCCTAAGAAGGCGCCATTTTATCAGGTTCAGTCCTTTCGGACCCAGAAAAGCAAGCGTGGAAAAGGAGGGTCTTTTCTGTCTAGAGGCAGAGGTAGGGGAAAAAGGCTGCAACAGACAGCAGGTTCCCGGGAACAAAAGTCCTCCCCCGCTTCCTCTTCCAAGTCCGCCGCATGACGGTGGGGCTCCACAGGTGGAGCCAGGTACGGTGGGGGCCCGCCTCAGAAATTTCAGCGATCAGTGGGCTCGCTCACAGGTGGATCCCTGGATCCTTCAAGTAGTATCTCAGGGATACATGCTGGAATTCGAGGCGGCTCCACCCCACCGGTTCCTAAAATCTGCCTTGCCGATTGCTCCCTCAGACAGGGAGGCGGTGCTAGCGGCAATTCACAAGCTGTATTCCCAGCAGGTGATAATCAAGGTACCCCTACTTCAACAAGGCCGGGGTTACTATTCCACACTATTTGTGGTACCGAAGCCGGACGGTTCGGTGAGACCCATTTTAAATTTGAAATCCTTGAACATGTACTTAAAAAAATTCAAGTTCAAGATGGAATCGCTCAGGGCGGTTATTGCAAGCCTGGACGAGGGGGATTACATGGTTTCCCTGGACATCAAGGATGCTTACCTGCATGTCCCCATTTACCATCCTCACCAGGAGTACCTCAGATTTGTGGTACAGGATTGCCATTACCAATTCCAGACGCTGCCGTTTGGACTCTCCACGGCACCAAGGGTATTTACCAAGGTTATGGCGGAAATGATGATACTCCTTCGAAGAAAGGGAGTTTTAATTATCCCGTACTTGGACGATCTCCTAATAAAGGCACGGTCCAAAGAACAGTTGTTGGTGGGAGTAGCACTATCTCAGGAAGTGCTGAACCAGCACGGCTGGATTCTGAATATCCCAAAGTCACAGCTGGTCCCGACGACACGTCTACTGTTCCTGGGGATGATTCTGGACACAGTCCAGAAAAAAGTGTTTCTCCCGGAGGAGAAAGCCAGGGAGTTGTCTTCTCTAGTCAGAGACCTCCTGAAACCAAAACAGGTATCGGTGCATCACTGCACGCGGGTCCTGGGAAAGATGGTAGCTTCTTACGAAGCAATTCCATTCGGCAGGTTCCATGCCAGAATCTTTCAGTGGGACCTGTTGGACAAGTGGTCCGGATCGCATCTTCAGATGCATCGCTTGATAACCCTGTCTGCAAGAACCAGGGTGTCTCTTCTGTGGTGGCTGCAGAGTGCTCATCTTCTGGAGGGTCGCAGATTCGGCATTCAGGACTGGGTCCTGGTGACCACGGACGCCAGCCTGCGAGGCTGGGGGGCAGTCACAAAGGGAAGAAACTTCCAAGGACTATGGACAAGTCAGGAGACTTCCCTTCACATAAATATTCTGGAACTAAGGGCCATCTACAATGCCCTAAGTCAAGCAAAATCCCTGCTCCTACACCAGCCGGTGCTGATCCAGTCAGACAACATCACGGCAGTCGCCCATGTGAATCGACAGGGCGGCACAAGAAGCAGGATGGCAATGACAGAAGCCACAAGAATTCTCCGATGGGCGGAAAATCATGTACTAGCACTGTCAGCAGTGTTCATTCTGGGAGTGGACAACTGGGAAGCAGACTTCCTCAGCAGACACGACCTCCACCCGGGAGAGTGGGGACTTCATCCAGAAGTCTTCCAAATGATTGTACATCAGTGGGGTCGTCCACAGGTGGACATGATGGCGTCCCGCCTAAACAAAAAACTAGAGAGGTATTGCGCCAGGTCAAGAGACTTTCAAGCGATAGCTGTGGACGCTCTGGTGACACCGTGGGTGTACCAGTCAGTTTATGTGTTCCCTCCGCTGCCTCTCATACCAAAGGTATTGAGAATAATAAGAAAGCGAGGAGTAAACACAATTCTCGTGGTTCCGGATTGGCCAAGAAGAACATGGTACCCGGAACTTCAAGAGATGATCTCAGAGGACCCGTGGCCTCTGCCGCTAAGACAAGACCTGCTACAGCAGAGGCCCTGTCTGTTCCAAGACTTACCGCGGCTGCGTTTGACGGCATGGCGGTTGAACGCCGGATCCTGAAAGAAAAGGGCATTCCGGAGGAAGTCATTCCTACGCTTATTAAAGCCAGGAAAGAGGTTACAGCAAATCATTATCACCGCATATGGCGGAAATATGTTGCATGGTGTGAGGCCGAAAAGGCCCCAACTGAGGAATTTCAACTAGGTCGATTTCTGCATTTCCTGCAAGCAGGAGTGAATATGGGCCTAAAACTGGGTTCCATTAAGGTACAGATCTCGGCTCTATCGATTTTCTTTCAGAAAGAACTAGCTTCAGTACCTGAAGTTCAGACATTTGTAAAGGGAGTGCTGCATATTCAGCCCCCATATGTGCCTCCTGTGGCACCTTGGGATCTCAACGTGGTGTTGAGTTTCTTAAAATCACATTGGTTTGAACCACTAAAAACCGTGGATCTGAAATATCTCACGTGGATGGTGGTCATGTTATTGGCCTTGGCTTCTGCCAGGCGAGTATCAGAATTGGCGGCTTTGTCTTATAAAAGCCCTTATCTGATTTTCCATATGGATAGGGCAGAATTGAGGACTCGTCCCCAGTTTCTCCCTAAGGTGGTGTCAGCGTTTCATTTGAACCAGCCTATTGTGGTGCCTGCGGCCACTAGGGACTTGGAGGACTCCAAGTTGTTAGACGTGGTCAGGGCCCTGAAAATATATGTTTCCAGGACGGCTGGAGTCAGAAAATCTGACTCGCTGTTTATCCTATATGCACCCAACAAGCTGGATGCTCCTGCTTCTAAGCAGACTATTGCTCGTTGGATTTGTAGTACAATTCAACTTGCACATTCTGTGGCAGGCCTGCCACAGCCAAAATCTGTCAATGCCCATTCCACAAGGAAGGTGGGCTCATCTTGGGCGGCTGCCCGAGGGGTCTCGGCTTTACAACTTTGCCGAGCTGCTACTTGGTCAGGGGCAAACACGTTTGCAAAATTCTATAAATTTGATACCCTGGCTGAGGAGGACCTGGAGTTCTCTCATTCGGTGTTGCAGAGTCATCCGCACTCTCCCGCCCGTTTGGGAGCTTTGGTATAATCCCCATGGTCCTTACGGAGTTCCCAGCATCCACTAGGACGTCAGAGAAAATAAGAATTTACTCACCGGTAATTCTATTTCTCGTAGTCCGTAGTGGATGCTGGGCGCCCATCCCAAGTGCGGTTTATCTGCAATACTTGTACATAGTTATTGTTAACTAAATCGGGTTATTGTTGAGCCATCTGTTGAGAGGCTCAGTTGTTTCATACTGTTAACTGGGTTTCATATCACGAGTTGTACGGTGTGATTGGTGTGGCTGGTATGAGTCTTACCCGGGATTCAAAATCCTTCCTTATTGTGTACGCTCGTCCGGGCACAGTATCCTAACTGAGGCTTGGAGGAGGGTCATAGTGGGAGGAGCCAGTGCACACCAGGTAGTCTGAAATCTTTCTAGAGTGCCCAGCCTCCTTCGGAGCCCGCTATTCCCCATGGTCCTTACGGAGTTCCCAGCATCCACTACGGACTACGAGAAATAGAATTACCGGTGAGTAAATTCTTATTTTTCATGCCCAAATGCTTGTTGGTCAAGGCAAATTGCAAGTGGGTGATATGTATGTGATCACCCTGTGTGGGTTTCAAGTGCTAATGTTTTGACCAACACTGTTTAACCCTTGCAGAACTACAGCTTCTTATTCAAAATGATGAAATCTGAGTTCGGTGCCCGCTGTACCCCCATTTTCATGCCCAAATGCTTGTTGGTCAAAGCAAATTGCAAGTGGGTGATATGTAAGTGACCACCCTGTGTGGGTTTCAAGTGTCAAATCTTTTGACCAACGCTGTTTAACCCTTGCAGAATTATAGCTTCTTATTCAAAATTTTGAATTTTGGTGCCTGTGCCTGCTTTACCACCATTTTCATGCCCAAATCATTTTTGTTTAATGCAAAGTGTAATGTATATTGGTGTAAGGTACACTATTTGAAGTTTATGCAATGTTATCTTAGTGATCTATCCTTATTTAATTTATTTTAATATAATATTTTCAGAATAAGAAGCTGGAGCCGAATAAGAAGTGAATAAGAAGCTGGAGCTAAATAAGAAGTGAATAAGAAGCTGGCCGAATAAGAAGCTAACTTCAGCCTCGTCTGATTTTGCTTGTTATGTAGGACTAGGTCTGCTCTAATAACAGTACCAGTGAGAGTTGTATATCTACATGTAACAGTATAGCTGATTGTGGGCCTGATTCTGATTGTACATAAAAGCCTAAGCAACTGCGATTTCTGCAGCTGGGTTCACTGTATTCTACAGTGAATAGCATCAGGGTGTAGAGTTGGATCTTGATCCAAGGCACCAACAGGCTAAATCTTTGACTGTTCCCAGTATGCCTTGCACCACCTCCTCTATAACCCCGCCTCCAGGAACCGGAGCTCAGTTTGTAAGTTGGTGCCTGCAGTGCAGGCAGCTAACAGGCACAGCCCTGGAAAGAGCTTTTCTGAAGAAAGAAGACTTCAAGGGCCGCAGCACAGGCACTTAAAAGTGCTGTATGTCATACTGGCATATCGTGCTGCTGTTCGTTCCCTCACCTCCCCCAGCGTCGCTGTATACTCCCACACCCTGTTTGCCGGGTACTTACAGCGGATGCGCTCCGGTTTTCATCAGACACACACCCGCCGCTGCTCTCCGGGATCGTGTAGCTGCAAGTTCAGGGAGGAGGTAAGGGGGTCCCCCAGGCGGGACCGACCGAAATCGCGATCCAGCGCGGTCTCCGGAGACGAAGGCTTTTATGTAAGATCTCCGCGCCGCTGGCGTGGACACTGTGGACACTGCAGGGACCCCACCATATCCACCAGGGCAAGGGGCACAGGTCGGAATTACTAAAATCCATTTGCTATAGACCCCGCAGTACCCGGTGATGAAGTCCTGCAGAGGGGATAAGGCTCTGACTTGTAGCCCCTCTCCCAGCCCCAGGCGCCAATTTACTGCAAATGTTCCTGCTCTGGAGCTGCATCTCTCTCCCTCACTCCCTGTCAGCGTTTGGGCGCCATTCCACAGAGCTGCGCTAATCTGGGACTGCTGGGCATTGTCACCTATGTAAAGCCACCTGTCTCATCAGCGCTGTGCATTTACAGGACACTTAAGTATTCTACGTGTCGTTTAGACAGTGTTAGTTAAGAAAAAGTGCATTACTACAGGGATATTTCAGTACAAGTACCCTGTGATATACATCCGGTATATACTGTGCATTGTTATATCTGTATACATATATAGCTTTACTTAGTATTGCTAGTCCAGTGCAGTATTATTGTTGTAAACATTTCTGCATTGTACACGTGATTGTGTGTGCCAATAGCTGCTGTGTGGTGCCTATTCCGTGTGTATCACACATATTGCTAACCCTATATTCTGTACCTTGAGGGGGGCTAAGTGCGTCAGGGTATATATATATTTATATATATATATATATATATATATATATATAGTGTTTAACAGGCTATTCTGCCTTGGTATTTTTCTCTGTGTATTTCAGTCACCATATACCACTTAAATCCTCTGTTTGTGCTCTGCATTTGCAGTCACACTACATAGGGGTTTTTTGTCAGGTATTGTGTCTGGCTATATTGTACTGTTACGCCCTAAAGCTACATTCACACATAATGTCTGCTACACAGGGCGGGAGATCCGTGGCTGATCCTGTGTCATGCAGTGCTGACACCGCGGATGCACCTGAGGAAAATATTCCAGCTGAGGGTCCAGGTACCGGGGGTTCAGTATCCCTCAGTCAGCCTGCAGTGCCGGTGACACACCAAAACCCACCCTGGGCTGTTTTTTTCTAATTTGCTTACTACGCTAGTAACAAGACACGCCCCCTGTGGGACCTCCTGTGCCATTACAGCCACATATTGTCCCTGCAGTTCATCCGCCATGGGCAGATAATCTGTCAACCCAGTTACAGAAATTAAATCAGTCTTTGGTTAAACAAAAACCTAACCCTCGCCCTCCTAGGACCAAAGGGTCATCTAAGCGGGCCATTACCTCCTCACAATCCACGCATGTTACAGATACTTCATCCAATGAAGATGGCGTATACACTGATCCCTCAGAAACTGATGGGGAATCTATTTCACAGGTGGATGTTCCTGACCTCTTGGAGGCTATCAAACTGATTCTTCAGATTGATGATGAATCTGAACCTCCAGATACGTCTAAGAAACCTGATAAGTTCAAACGTCAGAAGGTCACTAAATTAGTTTTGCCCCATTCTGACCATTTAGTTGACATATGTCAGAAATCCTGGGAGTATCCAGGAAGGAAATTCTCCCTGTCTAAGAAGATGCTAGCTCGTTATCCCCTCGCTGCAGAGTTAAGTAAAAATTGGGAAACACCACTGCCGGTGGACTCAGATGTCGCACATCTGGTGGTGTCCTCTACTCTGTCACTAACGTCACTTCTCTGAAGGAACCGACGGATAAGCGTGTGGAGGGTTGCTTGAAGTCTATTTACACCCTTGCAGGTGCTGTGCATAGAACCACTATAGCGGCCTCTTGGGCTGTGAAGGCTATTGAAGCCTGGGTTCAAGAAGTTGAAGCGGAGCTACCTTCTAATTTTTCTGATAATGCCAGACAGTGTCTTTCATATATTATCACAGCCTCTCATTATATACAGGAGGCGGCCTCTGATGCCGGTGTCCTTGCGGCCAAAGCGTCTATTACATCCATTTTGGCCTGCCGGATCCTGTGGTTGCGGTCCTGGTCTGTGAATCTGGACTCTAAAAAGACCTTGGAGGTTATCCCCTTTAAGGGAGACATCCTGTTTGGTGAAGATCTGAACAAGATTGTTGCTGACTTAGCGTCTGCTAAAACTGCATGTCTGCCGAGTACTAATCCTTCGGTTTAGAAGGCTAAGAGTACCACCTTTTGTTCATTTCGACCTCAAAGTAAAGCAAACAGTCAGGCGTACCTGAAACAGGCTTGCACTTCCAAAACCTCTAAGCCCAAACCTAAACGTTCCTGGGCTGCCCGTCAGCCTGCTTCCAAACCAGACATGCTTGCTGCATGACGGGGCGGGACTCCCTCTGGGGGACCCCAGGGTGGAAGGCCGACTTCTACGGTGTGCTCAGGTATGGTTACAGACCATTTCAGGCGCCTGGGTAAGGGAAGTCATCACTCACGGATACGCCATCTCTTTCAAGAAGCGTCCCCCTCGCCAGTTTTGCTTGATAAATATGCCTTCGGATCCAGTAAAAGCAAAAACTCTCCATTTGGTGGTACAATCCCTCCTGGACACAGGAGTTGTAGTGCCGGTGCCTCTGGCTCAGAGAGGCAGGGGGTACTATTCAACGCTGTTCCTAGTTTCGAAACCGAATGGTTCCTCCCGGCCCTTTCTCAACCTCAAGTCTCTGAACAGGTTTGTGAAGGTTTCCAAGTTACGCATGGAAACTCTTCGCTCTAGTGTTCTGGCCTTGGAACCCATGGACTATATGGTATCCCTGGACATGCAGGATGCTTACCTAAATATACCTATTGCCATATCGCATCAGAAATACCTGCGGTTTGCTATTGGCAACCTACATTATCAATTCCATGCCTTGCCTTTTGGACTGACCACGGCTCCGAGAATCTTCACCAAGGTCATGGCGGTTATGACAGCTCTGCTTCGCTGTCAGGGTATCAGGATCCTGCCGTATCTGGACGACTTGTTGATCCTGGCAAACTCCCCAGAGGTTCTCCTCCGTCATCTGGAACTGACGGTCCAATTCCTGCAAGCCCACGGGTGGCTCATCAACTGGAAGAAATCATCCCTGGACCCTGCTCAGAGCATGGTGCACATGGGGGCATTGTTGGACACACACAACCAACGGTTGTTCTTGTCCAGAGAGAAGTATCACAACTGAGGGTTTTAGCTGACAGGAGGAAGCCTCAGTTGTAGGGGCTGAGAAGAACTTAAACCGGGGAGGTTTAATCAGACCCCTGGACATGTAAGTGTTAAAAGGAAACCCGAAGGTGTGACCATGACAAACAGGTAAAAGTAAATTAAAAGTTTATTGACAAACTCCGTGTAACAACAGACAGCAAATGATGACAGTGGCAATAAATAATATTCCTGGAACACTTTGACCATGGAAGGTGTAACAGAGCACTGGTAGGTTAAGAACAGCTGTTAAAGTCCTTGATGGAAAAACCTTACCAGGCCTGGCTGTAGTAGTGCAGATAACCAAGGAACATGCCAGTAGATGGAATAGATGAAGTTGGTAACTTGAATCAGCTGTTGTGTTTGCTGGATAGAACCAGCCAGGTGGTAAGACACGGAGTGGATGCTGAGTGGAATCAGCCAGGTGATAAAGTCACTGAGTGAATGCTGGATGGAACCAGCCAGGTAATGATACACGGAGTGGAAACTGTAAGATGCTAGGGAGCGTGGAAACAGAGGAGTTAAAGGAAGGTTACCGGTGGTAGTGGATACTGCTGATAAGTAGGAATCCGCTGGAACAACACCGGCACTTTAAGGATACTGGAAACTGCTGGAAGCAGGCTGCTGGAAGCAGATGGGTTAATAGCTGGAAGCTGGATCAGCCACGGAGGACTGCAGAGTCAGGCTGATCCGCAGGATGGTAGGCGGATGCGGGTCTCTTAGTGGATGCTGGAGACAGGAGCTGGAACCTGGAAAAACAACCACAGGAGAGAGACTGGAACAAGGTATGACAAACAAAGCACTGACGATTTCCTGGCCCAGGCACAGGATACTTATACCTGCAGCAATGCAGGCATTGGCTGGGCAATTATGCAGATTTCCAGAGGCAGTGGATTGGAGGAACTGAGACATGTGATTGGATCCAACATGGCTGCGCCCATGTTAGAACTTGGAGGGAAAGCTGGTTTGGAAACCATGTGGAAACATAACAGTAATGGCGGCGCCGGCCGCAGAGGACAGGAGACGCCATGCAGGATTCAAACATGGCGCCGCTGTGACAGCGTCTCAGCGTGACAGGAAGGATATGCAGAATGTGGACACAGATGAGATCCGGCCTTGGAACGCTGAGCCAGCCTCAGGAGACATCTGAAAGGCAAGTAATGGCGTCCAGATAC
The DNA here is from genome assembly GCF_028390025.1 of Pseudophryne corroboree. Classification (NCBI taxonomy): domain Eukaryota; kingdom Metazoa; phylum Chordata; class Amphibia; order Anura; family Myobatrachidae; genus Pseudophryne; species Pseudophryne corroboree. The sequence goes on along the minus strand of NC_086447.1, from coordinate 330,457,344 downwards.
CCGGATCGTGACAGCACCCCCCCTTTAGGAGTGGCCCCAGGACACTTCTTAGGCTTTAGAGGAAACTTCGAGTGGAAATTCCGGACCAAGACAGGAGCATGGACATCTGAGGCATTGGTCCAAGAGCGTTCTTCAGGACCATAGCCCTTCCAGTCAATAAGATACTGCAACTGACCGTAACGGAAACGTGAGTCCAGAATCTTGGCCACCTCATACTCGACTCCCCGTTGAGTCTGAACTTTAGGAGCTGGAGGAAGTGCAGAATGAAACAGATTCAGGATCAGCGGTTTCAAAAGGGAAACATGGAATGTCCTGGGTATTTTCAAGAAGGGAGGTAACTGGAGTCTGTAAGCAACGGGATTGATGACTTGTTCAATTTTAAAAGGACCGATGAAACGAGGTGCAAATTTCATGCTGGGAACTCTCAACCTCAAATTCTTCGTGGACAACCATACACGATCACCCACCTTGAGAGCAGGAACCGCTCTACGCTTCCTATCGGCAAACTTCTTGTACCTGAATGAGGCTTTAAGCAGGGCCGCACGGACATTCTTCCAGTTATTTGAAAACTGACGCAAGGTGACATCCACTGCTGGAACAGAAGTTGCTGGAAGCGGTTGGAATTCTGGAACTTTAGGGTGGAATCCATAGTTGATGAAGAATGGTGTTGAAGAAGATGAGGAATGGTATTGATTGTTGTGGCTAAACTCGGCCCAAGGAAGGAGTTGAACCCAGTCATCTTGGGAGGAAGACACATAAATGCGGAGGAAGGCCTCCAAGTCCTGATTCACCCTCTCGGTCTGACCATTGGTCTGAGGATGGTAAGCTGTAGAAAACTTTAACTTGACTTGGAGGGCTTGACACAAACTTCGCCAAAATTTGGCTACGAATTGTACTCCACGATCGGAGATGATCTCTTCAGGAAGACCGTGAAGTCGGAAGATCTCTTGGATAAACACTTGAGCCAACTTGGATGCTGACGGAAGACCGGTGAGGGGTATGAAATGTGCCATCTTGGTGAACCGGTCAACTACCACCCAGATGGTATTAAACTTGTTGCACATAGGCAGGTCTGTAACAAAGTCCATCGACAAATGGGTCCACGGTCGACGGGGAACAGATAATGGAACCAGTTGCCCTGCAGGCGACTGGCGGGAGACTTTGTGTTGGGCACACTTCGGGCAAGAAGCAATAAACTCCATGACGTCCTTCTTCAGAGTTGGCCACCAGTAGGACCTAGAAATAAATTCAAGGGTTTTCTGAATGCCTGTATGTCCGGCAAAACGGGAAGCATGGGCCCAATGCATGAGCTTCTTCCTTAACACCGGCTTCACAAAACTTTTCCCTGGTGGAGGCGTAGAGTCCATCCCTACCGTGGAGAATGCCAACGGATTAATAATAGGATGCTTGTCCGCAGACTCCGACTCATTTTCTTGCTCCCATGAGCGGGAAAGGGCATCGGCCTTGCGATTCTGAGAACCCGGACAGAACTGGAGTTTAAAGTCAAACCTGGAAAAGAAAAGTGCCCATCTGGCCTGACGAGGGTTAAGACATTGTGCACTTTTCAGATATAAAAGATTCTTGTGGTCGGTAAGTATAGTAATTGAATGAGAAGCTCCCTCCAACAGATATCTCCACTCCTCTAGAGCGAGCTTGATGGCTAGCAACTCCTGGTCGCCAATGGCATAGTTGCGCTCAGCTGGGGAGAACTTCCGGGAGAAGAAACTGCAAGGATGTAGATGGCCATCTTTAGCCCTCTGGGATAACACCGCTCCTACTCCAACGGAGGAGGCATCCACCTCTAAGATGAAAGGAGAGTCGATGTCGGGCTGTTTCAGAACTGGTGCAGAGATGAAACGTTGCTTTAGGAGATGAAAAGCTTGCGTAGCTTCTTCAGACCACTTGGACGGGTTAGCACCCTTCTTGGTTAATGCAGTGATAGGCGCCACAATGGTGGAAAAGTCTTGTATAAACTTTCTGTAATAATTGGCGAACCCTAAGAACCTCTGGACCCCTTTGAGGGTTAAGGGTATCGGCCAATTCTGGATTGCTTGTAGTTTCTCAGGATCCATCTCTA